>NW_027176268.1:557872-572872 GCF_023349555.1 Cebidichthys violaceus
AAATGTGAAATACTTTCACGATATATAAAATATGTAAATGGTACAAATGCAATAGATTAAGTTTTCATTTTCAAGGTACAATTGAAGAATCACCAAAATGTAAACCAGTTGAAGAAATTGTGAATTTGTGAAAACAATTTGGGGAACTTAATTTATTGGCACAGTCTCAATCTCCTCCTCTCACTACCATTCACCTCTCAAAAGTTAACCACATTTGAACTGCATGCAGTCAAAATGACATAATATGTAATAATTTGGCCCGGTAGCAGTCTAAATTGCTTCATTATAAATCTCCGTTACAACGACAATGAGCCCTGCAGGTACAGCTGTACAACTTTTTTAGTACAATTTGGTTCAGTTTTGAAATGAGAGAGTAACTACCACAACTTACCCAAGTAATGAGGTGCAATGTTGAGGTGCACCACTGCTGTGCTGCCAGCGAAACACACTTCCAATAAAGGTTGAAGGCAGCAGTTGGATGAAACCTTTTCTGAAAGCAATTACAAAACTGTTGGATAAAACACGGTAGTTAATACAAATCAGAAAAAGGTGAGATACAACACACAAGCTTATAGTGTTTGATTTCTTTTTAGTTTAGAGGGCATTATTTAAATGATGTATCATATTTATTCTCATCATTATTTATCCAAGATCGTCTTCATTTTCAGTGTTTTGGTTCATTTTGTAAAAAGAATAAAATAAGTTTAATGAAATCTTAAGTAAAAAGGTTGAATGAAACACCAAAGTATGTTTTTTTGTACTACCTTGTCATTTACAATCACCTTCATCATTCCAAGTGTTAACTGTAAAAAGAAATGCTATTTTTAGACCAAGGTAATGTCAAATGAATGAGTAACAAGAAAACTGGATTCACAGAAGTATAACTTAGTGGAGAATATTTAGATTGAAGGAATACTGATTCGGCCTGAGGCTAGTCTGGTTCCAGGGTTATTATGAATTCAATGACCTGTCTGTTAGGACAGTTGAGCAGAGGCAAGAGTTCCAGTCCAATCTTTTAATATCACATAGTTCAACTGGTTTATCTGACAACAGAAGAAAAATCATAACAAAAGATATTAATCTAGACATCATAATTCCTATTCAAAAATAAATAATTCAACAAAGGCAATTTTAATTCAAATACACTTAGCCTATTTCGAATAGGAATAAAGAAATAACGTTACCACGACTGCAACTAAATCAACAGCAAAATAATCACAAAAGCTGCTACTAATGCATTTAAACCAAAGAAAACGTACACATCATATACACAGATGAGCTACTGGAGGGACGAGGCATCCACATGAGGCCATCAATGACTGTGGCTCCACCAGTTAGATGTAGAATGGGAGGGGATTTTCTATACTTGAAATAACTGTTAATAGCTTAGTTCAGGGGTATTCAATTAACATTCCAAAAGGTCCAAATTGAGAAAATCTCCTCGAGCAAAGGCCCGGAACATTACAATAATATCTAATTTGCGCTATTTAGTGCCATATATATATATATATATATATATATATATATATATATATATATATTCAAGAAGTCTAGTAGTAGTAACGTCTCTGTGTAGCCAACAACTGTCAAATCAAATAAAGAAAGTACACATCAATAATATTTTAACAATTATTATTCTCAGTTTTCAAATTTAAGTGGATGGATTATAAATAATACATAGAAATACATAAATAAATGTTCTTCTCATTTCAAGTAAAATAAGGGCTGGATTAAAGAATAACTGACAGAACTGAAAACTTTTGAAAAATGTGCATCTTAATAGCAGAGCACCTCAAGGTGTCACTCAAGAGAGAACCAGGACATTCTGATGTAGCCTTTCAAAATTAAAGCCCTTCAAAATCTCATGCATGAGCCAACTTCAAATCACATTCATGAGACAATTTGTCTCATTTCAGATGGGATTTTAGAGGAAATGGTGCATAGTTACAAAATCATTTCACCTCAGGTTGATAGCAGACCATCTCAAGGTGTCACTCAGAGAGAACCAGGACATTCTGATGTAGCCTTTCAAAATTAAAGCCCTTCAAAATCGCATGCATGAGCTAACTTCAAATCACATTCATGAGACAATTTGTCTCATTTCAGATGGGATTTTAGAGGAAATGGTGCATAGTTACAAAATCATTTCACAGGTAGCCTAGTGACTACTTCTACTTTAGATACTAAGTGCAATTGATGACGATATTAATTTACTGTTATTGAAGTTCATTTTTGAATGCAGGACATTTAATTGAGTGTTTTTACATTGCTGCACTGTATTTTTGCCATTACTTTGCCTGACTGACAGACTGTTTCGGGCCCGGATGGTCGGATGTCTCATCAGTCCGGCATCATTAAGACCAACAGCAAGTTTAGAAATGATAGGATCAACAGCGATAAGCTTATGTGGCACAGGGTAATGTAGAGTGTCGGTTAGCTGTGAGGTTGGGATGACAGGACTCGCCCCTATGCAGATATCGTGTGTCTAATTATCATCAGCATGTGGGATGGGAGGTTCCCTCCTTCCCCAACACACTCGGCCAGCTGTCACATTTTGATAAGGTGTCTGATGATTGCTGTTTCCTGTTTGATTGCAGCCTTACTGCACAGCTCTCCTCTGTGGGTTAGTAATTGTTCTGCTCTCACATAGGCGTATTTCTCCCCTTGACGTATGCTGCAAAGAACCTTCAGAAGTGTTAAAAACACTTTATTGTTTTCAAAGGATCTAAAATGTTGGACAGAAGTGGAAAATGCTGTGGAAAAAAAGGTGACATCGGATGTCTTGATCCGTCCAACCAACAAGCAAAAGATATTCGATATACAATATTAAACAGCAGAAAATCCAACCTGAGAATAACTGTTATTTGAGCTTTTAGAAAATAACTTAATTCAATAGTTGCAGATTACTTTTCTGTCGATCAGCTAAGCGTTTCAGAGCTATAGTTAAAAAAAATATGCTTAATCTTTGGAAATAGACCCTAACCCCATAAAACAAATTGACTGATATATTTTCTTTAACCACACTTACTTATATATATGTAACATTTTATTCCAAACTGTCATACGAATTCTCATTTTGTCATAAACTCTAATTTATATGGAGCGTATTTCCACTATTACTCAGGAGGAATTATTGTTCCATTGACTCCGCTACATTTATTTGCCAGTCATTATTTGCTATTCAAATTCAGATCTTACAAAATGTGATTTTTACAGATAAAAGGTCTACTTATACAACTACAAACCACTTCTAAGTGACATGTTCAATGCTAACCTGTGCTCTCCCCAAATTATGTTGAAATCCTACTTTTGTACACAAGAGGGCAGCAGATCTCTGTTACATAATCTGTGACGAAAAACTGTGCCAGATCTGTGTGCGGCGGTGTTTTTTGCTTTGACCACAGTCACAGGGACTTGATTTCATTTCTTCACTTAAGTTAATTGTGGTCGTCGTTTCATTCTCTGTTCAGTATCCCTGATTATATTGCATTCGGCTGATGCAAGTCTGCTGGTTGTCTGCTGTGTGAATTAGAGATTCAGATTTGCAAACAGGGCTTTCTCTTGTGAGCATCTGTGACAAACATGTGATAGCGCAGCGTGTCCCGTCAGAGCTGTGGCATGTCTGATGTTTTTTTCAAAATAAAGTTTTTTTGAGATTCCATTGTTGTCCAAGAGCTTTTCACTCATCAAATGGGGGTTTGTGTTGTTTCTCACAGAAAATGCCCGCTATGTGAAGAGATTTTTTTCATTATTGAATGTGACGCTCATCTGCTTTCACTCTTTTATGTCCTCGTTTCTCCTTTTCTTTCTATTTTCTTCCCAAACAAACAGCATGTCATGTTCATCCCAACTGACCAGCTGCTCTCCATATTGCCGTTCTTATGTTCCCTGCAAACAGGCTCGGCTGAGCTTCAAAGGGAATGATTTATGCCCTTAAATGAATGAATGAATGAATGAAAAGCCATATCTTCAGTGTTTTCAGATTCGCTCTGTTTAGAGCTGTAAGGACAGACTTTGCTGCGTTATTTCAGCCTGACATGTTGATTTAGTTTTAACAACACAAATGATAATTATCATGATTTTGTTTTGCTGGAACCAAACATCTAGATCCACTTGTTTACAAAGATGGTCAGTGTAAAACATATTACAAAGTTAACTCTATTTTAAGCCTTTATTTGTCCAAGCTATTGGAATATTGTGTAGAGAGGCTGTGTTTCAGACACGCCCTGCTTCACATTCACACAGGAGCTGCCTAGTACAACCACAGATTTCCTCTGTTGGCTACCGACCAACTCTTCTCCAGCGGTTGGGGCTTGAGTGCCTTCCTCCGCAGCACATCAACTAAATTTATAGGGAGTGGGGTGTGTGATATTTGCAGCTCTCCAGCTTCTGGTCGTCGCTAGATCCCTAAATGTCCTTCCTCTCTGCTGGGATTGAAACCAGCAACATTGCAATGGCAACCTTACTTCTATCATTTTAAGATTACTGAGACCATTATTTGAATCATTCTGCTTAAAAAATCTGTCAGGGTATTTTTTTTTAGGCGGATGTGGCGTGCAGGGTGGGGTTGGCACAGCCTGCATGAGGACTTTTACTGCTAAATATGATTTATTAAAGCTTTGCCGAGCACACTACGTCTAAATGTGCTAAAATCAGCACTATTTCAAGTTTGTGAGCTCAAGAAATAAAGGTCACAGGTTCGCAGACAGGCAGAGATGAGCTAGTTATCTCCTTCTTATCAGTCACCAGCTCCTATTAGGATGTTGCATGTGGTTCCAGGACATTACCCATTTCCTCCTCTGTATATCAAAGCCTCTAGTCCCCGTCTCTCCCACAGCCTAATTCACTCCAGATGAGCACAATGGGACATTTGATTTAGTGTGCAAAGACACATGTATACAGCTGTGTCAGCCTACCTCAAACAGCTGGCGTAGCGCTTCAGTACAACTTTTAATCATGCATGTGTTTATGTAATTAAGCACCAAGGACTGGGTTGTATTGTCCTCAGCTGCAGACCGATCAGATATTTCAGTGTGAGGCCCTGTCTTTTGTTGTAGCTCATACGGCGAGCAAATGCTCATGGTTTAATGACTTACAGGTGATACAAATCATGTGCAAACTGCAGAAGGTCTTCCAAGTGTATGTCAACATGCATGACAGCTCTCCCAGTGAATATATTTCTGTTGAATATGTACATTGGATCCTGGACAAAAGGCTCAAGTGACCTGTTGCAAAGGCCGAAAGTCTGATTTTGTAACTAACGTGTAGTAAATTTCTTTATTGGCTTAATTAAGATGTTCAAAACTTGAGACAGAAAAGAAGAAACAAAAACAATGGAGGAAACATGAGCTGTAAGTATGCAGAACACACCTTATCCTCACTTCCTATTTTTCCTTTTATAGCCATCAAGTATTGATGCTTGTATTTGCAGCTTGGTGCCCCCTTCCTGTGGCAGCTCCAAGCAGGGTGAACTCTGGGTATCAAATATATATATATATATACACACACACACACACACACATACAGTAAGTCTGTCTAGGAATGTTGACCTGAAAACCATAAGGGCTTGTTTCTAGTCACTGTACCAGGTCCCCTTTTGTGGCTTCATGCGGAGAATATCCACGTTTTTGTTGTTCGTTTTTTGCGCTGGCAGGCTCAGTGCTGCACTACAACATAAATGCCTGTAATTTCACAACCACGAGATAATGTATTCTTACCAACAGAGGATGGTCTCAAAGTGCTCAGACAGTTGCACAGGCAGCTAATTTGGGATAGATGCACAATAACCCTTTGAAGTTGTGCTTTAGTGCTGGTGCTCAGAACCCCCCCCCTTGAAAACAGCTTCTCTGGAGTACACTGTTTTAGTTGCTGAAGGGAAGGTAATGTTGCATTTGATTAAGTGGAAAGCTGATTCATTAACAAAACAGGGCGTGCACAAGGGGTCTAAGTGCAACGTGTGGCAAGAAAGCCAGAGTCATACATTTATAATCTATTTCAAACTATGAATCCGGAGTTCCCTCAGAAGATTTTTTTCTCTACTTTTTATACATAGATATAGTTATTCATGTTACAGGGATGAAAACATTGGCCAACGCAGTGCAGGGAGACAGAGAGACCTAGTCAGTGTCTTTTCCACTGCAGTGTTTCAGAGATGGCAGAGATTATGGGAGGATAACACTGCACAACATGGCCGCCCCAAACCAGATCAAAGCAAAGACAATCAAAGCCAGAGTGAAAGCTACAGCAGTAAGCTCTTTTAAATGTCCGCCTCCCCCGCCCCAACCGAGCAAGAGTGTTACCCTCAACTCAACTGTTCCCAGCCCCAATCTTTCCACTTCTGGGATCGACATAAGCCCCTTTTGCATGAATACTGGACAGTGAGTAGGCCAGACATAAATCCTTCAAAGCAATGTAAACAGCACAGTAAATGACCTATGATAATATTAAACCTGAGCCGTCGTGCAGTAAAGCCAGCGTAATGCCAGCGCTGATAAGACATGACACTGGTCGTAATCATTTATGGCGCTGAGTTTAGGCGGTATGAGATCGCAATGACAAACGACTTGTCATGACTCATGTATGGTTTTACATGAAAGGGTGTAACCACAGGGCTCCCGCACTGCACGGTCAAAGCAGAGTGGAAGTTTTGACCCACTTTCTCACATAGATTATAATGCAGTCTGTAGACACCTCCTCCATACATCTCTGAAGTCAAGCCTCCTTGACTTTTCAGCCTTTGACTTTTGACCCCCCTTGACTTGGCCACATGTTTTTAGATTGATGAATGTATTTTTTCTACCTCCCAGACAGCTACTGGTTTCAGTTCATATCTGTATGGTATGAAAATCAACATCAGAGACTTGCTTGAAAAAGGTAATCCATCATAATGGACGTCTAGTCATCTCTATACTTAGTCAAGGTTATGTTAATGGATGCATGGTAATGCTCTTGAAAGGCTTTTTAGAAAAAGGTTTCACAAGCTGAAAGGAAGTCAATACTTGTCAACAATGTTCATGCATTTAGCTACCAAATTCACATTTTAACGAAGTGAAGTGAAATTGCTTTGAACCTGCAATTTTCTTTTAATATTGAATATATTGAATAGGATCCAACTCTGCAGTTCATAGCTTGTGGACATTTTTCGTTCATTGTTTTGGTTTTTCAGTCCACGGCAGAACTGAATGGTTGCCATCTGTATAAACTCATAAGCAGCTGTTTAAAGAAAACTCTGATAAATAGACTATACAGTGATTAAAGAGACCTGACAAAAACTTGAAAAGACATTCCAGCACCTAAGCAACAAAAAATATTTTTGTTGGACAAAGGCATAGCTAGGTTAGTGAACTAACATTTGTTAGGTAATATAACTCCAGTTGGAGGCCATTGTTGCTCTGTGTCGTCTTTATTTATTAGTTGAAAAGCCGGTTTAATCTCAGTGCTGTAGAGTGAATCCTTCTGCCCCCTTGTGGTCATAAATCACTGAGCTTTAACACTTTAAACCTGAGGTGTTTTTTGTTCAGTTTTGACCTCCTTTGTTTACATGCGTTTAACAGAGTCACTATATTTGAAAGGCATGCCATAGTGATACTTTCAGGATAAGTTACACTCCTCAGAGAGACATCAGTTTGCATTACCACAGACTTTGACACATAACAAAAAAATAAATAATCTGTATTTGATTGAGGCAGGTATTCAGTGTCACAGCAATTCAAGAGGCGTATTGATAGGACATGCTGAGCCTCAGTTATGTCAAAAAACAGTTCTGATTGTGTAAAACCAAAAAAGAAAAGCTAATATTAAGTTGCACTTTATCAATCCCCTTAGGGCAATTTGTCTTCTGTAATTGAGTTATTATATCTATTTAGGAGCAGTGGGTAGCCACAGCTCCCTGGAACCATCTCAATTACTGAGGACTGAGTGTGATTATGTTTTCAAAATGTTTGTCTTGCCTGGTTGGAATCAGAAATTCCTACCAGCGTTTGAACGCATCACCCAGCATCAAAGCAATCTATGGTTTCGGTGTTATCACCCCACAATGTTACCATTAACTCAATAATTCATAATTAATGTCTAAAAAAAAAAAAAATAGATTAACTATCTGAGACACGTTTCAAATGAATTCAAAGGAATTTCAAATTGAGCTGATATTAAACAACAGTGTCTCCCTGGAAAGCATGAAAACACACTGGTTAATCTAAAAAACTGTGATCTCCTTTGACAGAATGTTTTGCAATGTACACCATTTATAGTAAATGGGCAAATGTGCAAAAACACAGGTACGTTCCCACAGAGAGATCTATTGACTCGGCTGTCTTAGATGTTTGATTTTCGCCTCGGGGACAGAGGTGACAGGTAGACAGAAGGACCTACCAGGGACAGGTGACACCTCGGGGAGCATGGATCTAACGCTTCCCCTGGACCTGCAGCGGCATGGGGACAAACCTGCATCAATTAAAAGCAGCGTAATGATTACGACTAAGATCAAACGGCCGACCTCGCGCTGCCTGTCAATTCCACAGACAGTTGCTTTTGGAGCAGCTATGTCTGTGAGAACACGCTGGACTCTCATCTTGATAAGGTTTCATCAATCTGTTTGAAGTGTTTGGCTGCACTATTGCTTGGTTTGCAAAAAGCTTTTCACTTTTGGTGATTTGTAACAATATTTTGCTGTCCTAAGTGTCCTTGAAAATCTTTTCTCTTCATGGTGTTAGCAGATATTCGATGGCATCTAAATGCATGCGCATATCTACAATTCAAATAACCCGAGCAGCAGGTTAAGTGGTTTGTGTTTCCAGAGTTATGACTTGAAAATGATCGTATAGATGATAAAGTCTGATCAGATCTTGAGACGTTTTATAACTTAACCTTATAATTCTGTTTAATCTCAGCTGCTGCTTGTTTTTATCTTTTGCATGGCCTCGTATTATTTCAGCCATTAGTCTTATTGCTCTTCTGTGTTTGTGACAGTTCGGTTTATAACTTTTGTTTTGTTCTGTTTTCCCACTCCACAGTTTTCTGAGACATTTTGGCATCAGCACAGCACACTGCGGTTGTGTGTTTCAAGCAAATAAAACGACCGCTGCCTCTGCTCTAAATATTTAGCCATTGCAGCACTGCAGTTCATGTACTGTGTCTCCTTTAATAAGATGTGACGCTGTCTGGATTTAAACTTGACTCACATTATTACAGTTTTCAAATAGCTCTAAATTTTGCCTTGGACATGAGAGACAGTTTTGGCTCTAAGTACCAGTGTTCAGCAGGGAATGAGGTTGTTAAATACCTTAAAATCAGAACTGAGGAGTCCGCACAGGCTTCTCACATACTGCTCAAGACATTTCCGATTCCAGGAGTGCTTTCTGATCTTTCGGTATTCAGTTTGACTGCAACTTTCCCTTTATACATCTAGAATGTGGGAGCGGTATTCTCGGCTCATCTCAGTTTTTTTTAACTCTCCTGATAGCTCTGCTTCCTATGTTCAACATCTTTATGTAGCCCAGGTCTGTCTGCTACCGCTGTAATTAAAACCAAGAATTAGCAGACCGGAATCAGATGAAAGGCTCATAAAGCACGGCTGAATTCAGGATTCGTATGCCAGGGGCCAGCTCAGTTACGGACTTAATTCATATTCCCTTTGTTCCTCTCCAATCTCACAGAGGCCTTGAGGCAGCTGGAGGACTAGTGACAATATAACAGGTATTAAATAGACCATTTCGAGTGTCACCATGTGGTAACTGAAGGTTTTCAAAGAGCCAACAATCTGCTATGAAATTAAAGCAGAGATCAGTCTGGCCCACATGATAAAGTATATATGTGAAATGTCATGACGCAGACATTTAACACGCCAACAACAGAGACCCCCTAAAGGACATTCATTTCTTGAAGATATTAGTTTACTGTGGCAGTCGTGAAAGAGTTATTCATACCGAATATAAATCGAGATGTGTTTTCCTGAGAATGTGGCGTGGACTGGAGTGTGCAACATCATCTGTTTTGCTTCCCTTTTTTTTTGGGGGGGGGGGGGGGGGGCTCAAACTCTCTAATAGGCTGTTTCAAGTCTATTTCTGTAAACATGGCAGAATTTATGCCACCTAACCTTGCATGTGAAACGATTCTGTTTGCAAAGCCTGTTTGGTATTCCAGTCATTCCCAACTGAACCATCTGGTGGCGGTCTTTGCACTCTCCCGGTGGAACATTACTCTTAGTGATCTTGTTGTCCTATCAACTTGCTACCTCATTAAAATGAGTGATGATAATAAATCCCGCAGGCCATGCGCAATGAAATCATATTGATCTGCAAACACGCGCATGCAAATCCCCCACCATCATATATGCACACATATCAATCCACTAAAAAGTGATCCCCTGCAGAAGCAGTATGAACCACTCTACTATTAAAATATTTCACTTCGAATCCCTTTTTTTACAGCACAGCACCTTCGTAGGTGCTCTGTACATACACACCTATAGACACACACTGAAGGATGGGTTTCCAGACTACAAACCACAGAGGAATGTTTAATCAGCCAAGGTCACTGAATGTTGCCATGCAATGTTGTTGAGGGAGGCTGTGGGAGAATAGACGGGACCATCCCTCATCTGTATTCTCTTCAGATGACTCGCGTTAGTCGGATCATGCAGATACGGGATTTTTTTTCCCCAAGAATTAAAAACCCAGATGTCATGCTAACAGACACACACATCCTCACCACAGTAAAATATTATTTATGGCTCTGCAGTCAGCATAACTAATGCCTCACACCCAGCAATCACTCACTGTGAACAAAGCAAAAAATAGTCTTCAATTTGAGCTTGTTGGCAATGATCCATTTCGACCCATGTACCAGGAATTATCTGCCTCTCGCTATCTCTGCTCAGACACAAACACACACACGCACACACACACATGTGCGCACGCACACACACACACACACACACACACACACACACACGCACACACACACACACACACACACACACAGTTGAAATGATTTCCCAGAAAGCAAAAAAAAAAAAAGATGTGCTGTTTCCTTGATTTTAATCTCTCTGCTATTTCTGGATGTTAGTGTGAATGTCAAAAAACACTGAGTAAAGGGACTTTTACTGCACACTGCATAAATACAGTAGGTTGACTAAACCCTATACACTTTAAGAATCGTATAACCTTCAACGTTGAATGCATAGAGAACACCTTGCCTATTGAATGCTGCATGTAATGCTGGATGTGAAAGGTCTGAATAGTAGCTGCAGTTAAATAAGAATTTCACACCAAGCTAAAAAATCGACATCCGGCATTCACATCATACATAATAATATCTAATGGCCTTTTCACCATATACAGAAACACACACAGAGCGATTCTGACAGGTCACGTATCACACGCTTCTCTCTCAATGACCTTTTTTAATGCATTCATCTTCATTTAAAGTAGTTATGATGAATCCGTGCGTGCGGAGCATCACCGTATCTGCACATAAATTTGACAATATGACGTGTTCATGCATTTTGTTGTGTGGCAGAAATCCCAGATCCGTCTTGAAGTGGCAATTGAGTGAGCTGCAGATACGGAGCTGCCGAGAGCCTTTCACACGTAGAGAGCGGGGGCTTTGATGTCCCCCAATGAATTGTGCCGCAATAACTGAGTCTCAACAGAAGAGATAACATCAACGCAACGCAGGTACAAGCAATGTAACAATATGACAACTGCGTTGCATGCATTATTTGATTATGCTAATGCCCCAAACAAATAAGGCGAGGCATGAATATAGACACCAAAGAGCAGTTTAATATGTCTGTTCTTTTGCTTGGAGACCAAAGAAGCTACAATAACTATTCTTGTAATTTCTACCTTTACAAAAGAGAACTAATATCCAGACTTTTTTTTACCTGATAATATCCCAGCTGCTTTTGAAAGCCCTGATGGGAGGAGCTGTAGTGTGAACTATTCTGCCATAGCAAAGGCGGAAAGCAGCGCCTGCATGAGCAGTGAAGTTTAGAAAAAAGAGAGTTTAAACATTTTAAGGCTTCATAGCTAATTAGTGACAGAAATGTTGAAATGCGTTCATTTGAAGTCTTCTTAGGCCTCCCTTCATAATAATTAAATAATGCAGATACTGCATTTTGTTACACACAAAATATGTTTCTGTAGTTTTCTTGAATATTTTAACCAGCTTGTGAAAGAAAGACTTTGATTTCATTATTTACCATTAATAAAAAGAAATGTATCACTGTCTTTCCAACTACTGTGAATAATTACAACGAATCAAATTAACATATAATTTAATACATGAATTTGTGATTTAATGGCAGCCTAACCAAACCAAACTTATTCAACTAGACTGTCAGTGAGATCTATTGAACTATTTATGTTCGCTTTAGCAAGAGGCTAGCTGGATTACTTTTTCTTCATAATGATTGGAAATTGGATTAAGGTTTTAACAAATGCAGGCGAGTGACCATCGGCTGTTGAGGCGATATTCACGCTTAAACATGACGATGGAAATGTATTTCGCCACCGGAAGCAAATGTTTTTTCTTCCCTTTTGCTCGCATATGAAGGAAGTGAACAGGAGGCCAATGTTGATTTCACGCATGTGTGACCATGCGTTTAATCCTTTAAATCATTTAGTTATGTGGAAAAACTAACAACATAACCAAGTTCATAACAATGGATATTTATCTAATAAGTCTACAGATGAGAGCCAGCTGTGGCTATCTCACCAGCTAGCTTTTTTTTCCTAATTATAGCACTCTTTTACCTCTGTTTTGTCACATTTTTAACAGAAATTAAACATTTCTATGGTATATTGTTTTTTTTTAAATATAGTAAAACAGAAATAAAATATCAGATACAGTTCTGAACTAAATTTTGACCAAATATGTGGATGCTGCTGCATTCTCCCTTGATGTGCCAGTATGTTGGATTAAGACATTAATGCCAAAGAGACGCTCTTTATCATCAATGCTGGCCCTAACATTCTTTGGCAAAACACACAGTTCTTTGGGGAACCTGTGAGTGAGACCTTTTTGAGCCTGTGCCCATATTATTGCGTGATTATAATTCCACACAACGGAAAAGCACTCTGAGCCCGTGCCAGCCACCTATACTTAGAGCGGAAGACGTTAAACGCAGACATACCTGAAGTGACACAAACTTGGCTGGGCCGAAATAGTTTCCAGATAGTTAATTAACCTTAGTGAGTGGTACAGCAGTCAGGCCTGGCCGGTCAGTCGCAACCTGTGCAAGGGATAAATACAACCAGTCATGTTGACATGTCACAGTACATACATGTCATGTGTGTGCTACCAGCCTGAACACTTTGTTTAGAGCCGAGTTCACGGCGTATTTTCGTCAAGGGGGGGGGGGGGGGGGGGGGAACGGTGCATAGCTGTAATGTTATGCAAACATACCAGAAGTCTCCCTGCCCACAATTAACTCAAGAGGTTTGTAAAATGGTATTTATGTAGACTGATGATACAAACCATGTTTTTTTGTTAATTTATGATAATCGTGACAAATGTATATTATCTATACTTAAAGGGGCAGTTCACCAAAATGACAAGAACAGCAACATATTCTGTTATCTGCCTTTATCCAGTCATGGTTTTACTTTCCCAGGTTTTGAGATTTCTGCCACCACATAAATATAGTAGAGAAGATCCTAATTTGTTTGTGGTGCAAACATCATCAATAACATTTTAAGTATTAAAAAGAAACATATCTCTTTTCAGAAACACTGTCCCAATTCTCTGGATAATCCACAGACTTTGCTGTGAAAAGTTTTAATTCCAGAAAATATCTGCATGTCTAGATACCACTAAAGGTAAGAAAATGTGATTTTATTAGGTTTATTTGAGTAAACTAAACATTGATTACGTCACACCAGTTTAGAGAGTATCTAAACAGAGCTGTAACAATGAGTAAACTATTTGATCAGAAAATAAATCAACTATTTTGATAATCGATTTAGCATTTAAGTAGTTCTTCCAGCTCTTGAATGTGAATATGTAAACTCAATATATTTGGGATTTGGACTGTTTGTCTGAGAAAACGTGACATTTAAAAGGAGCAGTGTGTAAGACTCAGTGGCATGTAGCAGTGAGGCTGCAACTGAAAACCTTCCACCCATTTTTATAGCATTTAAAATATATATATATATATATATATATATATATATATATATATATATATTACACAAAGTGCTTCATAGAGACCCCCCCACCCTACTCGCACACAAATGATAAATTACTTTCTAAATAATAAAACATTCAATAATAACAGCACTCAAAAAAACATGAATATTATCAATTCACGGTGATTAAAGACCAGAGAAGGGATTTTAAATAAATAAAGCTCAATTAAAAGTAACACTAAAAAGGTAACATACAATAAATAATCACAAAGACAAATAAAGAGCTCAGAAACACGAAAGGCTCTTGCTAAAGTATTTGGTTTGTCCGTTCTGGGCTGCTGTAGAAAGATGGCGGACTCTGTGAAGAAGACCTGCTCCCTTAGTAAATAGAAAATGGCTCATTCTAAGGTAACAAGAAGGCAGGTCATTATGCACTAATGAAAGCATAATTATGAATATTATATTCTGATTCTGCCAATCCTACACACTGCTCTTTTAAATGTATAGCGGTGACATCACGCACTCTAGGCTGCGCAATACACACCCATTATAAAAACATAAGCAAAAGCAAAATTGCTACAGTTCAAAAAGTGTAATAGATATCAAAATGATTATAACATACAATCATTGGAGAAAACAGTTAAAGTGTGAGACACATCAAGCTACAGCTGCTCTACAGGACTGCGTTAAATGTACAGACTTCCACATGATCAGAGACCTCCACACCAACACCACTAAAGATCTGTGGCAGGAGATCCAGAGTGTCCCCATCATGTGAGAGAGACCACGTTGCCAGATGAGCTGAACACCTTTTTATGCTCGCTTTTAATCTCTTAACAAAGAGTCGCCTGTCAGGTCGGCCCTGCCTCCA
>NW_027176269.1:0-47239 GCF_023349555.1 Cebidichthys violaceus
AAACAGCGTCCTCTGTGTCAGGCCCGCCGTAGGTTCTTATTTTTTGGCATGACCGGGTCTAAATGAAGCGTGGTTCTGCACGGGTTCCTTCCACACGGGATGCTTAGCGTGCCTCCGTTGTGTCAGCGGAGCCTTCGCACATACGTGCACACTGTAGACACGCAAAGCTACACGTCTCCCCTCTGCCTGCCATCAACCTCGTCCGTCAGTCTAATGCTAATATTTGCTCTCAGTAGTTTCATTGAAAGCCTACATGTGCAGAGAGGATCATTTCTTAAAAAGCCAGATTCTCTTTGGTGGATGCTTCAGCTCCGTGGCCTTTCATCAGGCCTTGACAGGCCTAACCAGAGAGAGCCAGAGCCCAGAACTTTGTGAAATTCAATTCCACTCTAATATCCCCGTATTAATGTCTCATTTTCTGCACCATGGCTGCACCAGAATGAAAACATTTAGGACGTCAGTTATCTAAGGAGTAATTACAAATGCGTGCCAGTCGTCCACATTAATGCTCTAATGATATGCTTAATGTAGAGGGGAAAGTGGTTGGAAATTGAGATATCACCAACAGGGTTGTTTCGTTTGGGGGTTTTTGCTGCAGCTCAGGGTTGTTATAGAGAGCTCTTTTGTCTTAGGATGGATTCAATGGGTCAACGCACATGGAAGGCTGCGTTCACATGGAACCAGGCAGACGGGATACCACGCTGGTGGACGAGGTCAGGTCGGTAAAAGTAGGCGGGGCCAGCGGAGAATGGCTCGACTGTGTGAGCATAGTTCACTCACACCGGGAAAAGTTGCTTCAGTTTGCACCGGGATATTAAGAGAAACCTGCGTTTCTAGAATCACTACACAGAGAAGTAGACACTCAATGATGGTTTTAACTGTTATCGCCACAGCAACGTGGCGTCGTGTTCCTGCCACCTCTGTTGGACCTGTCCGTCCCGTCTGCAGCTGAAGACTCCAGTGAAGGCAGCACACCAGCGGACGCTTTGTCCCGCGCAGCTTAAATCAAACGGCCAAGAAATCCGATCACTTTTGTTGACTTATGAGAAGCATCGATCGAGCGGTGCGGTCCGAGCCCCGACTCTCGCCTTTAATCACTTAATCAAATTTCCTCGATGAGCGATGTTGACACAGACGTCTCCGACAGACCGGGGGGGGGGGATGCATTTGCAAAAGCCAATACACGCTGACAATCCTAATTGAAGTACCCATATGCTCCTGACTGTTGTGGGGAGAGGCAGCATCCTCCTGCCTTTCAGCCTGGCGGTCATTAGAGCCCCTCTGTGAGCGGTGATGACTGCAGCCTCCCTTTATTGATGCCAATGTTTATGAATATTTTAAGGCCCTTTTCAACTTGGCTTGAGCGGCAAACAGGGAAACAGTGGCCTTTGCGGGTGGCATTTATCCTGCTGCAGCACAATATGCTCCTCTCCTTAACAGCCCTTCATAACAGCTGTGTGGATCCCTTTCTGTGGCGAAATGTCAGCATCACCCAAAGGCCCGTCCGCCTCCCTCTTCCCTTCCTCCCCTCTACAAGGGTGTAAAACTCACATCTCCCCTCCCTCATTCATATCCCCTCCATCGATTTAATGTGAATGATTTCTCCAAGAAATCGGATGAAGATGGGTACGGTGGAGAAGGAGAGTCCAGAACCACTGCTCTGCTGACTCATCTCACAGCAGATGGCCTCCTTTTGAGCGAGTGAGTCTCTCTCTCTCTCTCTCTCTCTCTCTCTCTCTCTCTCTCTCTCGCTCTCTCTCTCTCTCTCTCTGTGTCAGCAGTGTTATTTGGAGTTTGGTGTCCTCACATATATCTTTTTCACCAAAAGGGGTCAGAGTTAAATCCTCTAGGGCTTCAGGTTTTCATTCACTGCCACTTCTACCGGGATGGAAGAACAGATAATGAAGCTGCAGCCTGCCCCGTCATCTCGCTCCACAAACTCACCCGTGTCACTCCTCCCACACGGCTCCTTCTGGCCGCTTCCATCAAACTCCGGCGTTGGCGAACACAGTGATTGTGATTCTAGGCGATTTAGGAGCTGGAGCTTATTTCCTTGCTGCACACGCTGAGAGTTGCTCAGAGCTAGCACAAATGACTGTAATGAAAATGGGACACTGGAGACGTCAGGATGGGTTTCTGCGGCTTCTTCTGTCTCTCCAAAAGAAAAAAAGGATAATAAGATAGTGATTAATTTTGTTCAAAACCACTGATAACAAAAAGCTGTCCGTCAACTCAGAGACAGTTTGCCAATGTTAATATCGGCGCCTTATCTGCCTCGCGATTTTTTCGTCGGCGGAGCTGAGAGGAAAAAGAAAGCTGATGGTGTGTTCAGTGTCTTTTGATCGAGACACAGCCTGTCCAACTCTGCTCCCCAAGGGATACAACTCCAGTTCTGTACTTGATACGAAGTCAAAACTTACTCTAGATGGATACAGACTATTTTAAGGGATTTGCAGAGAAGTCAGTCAGAATACAGCTCGTGAAATATCACAAAAAGACCAGGAGCGAATCACGAGCGTGCAACAAGTCATTAGGTGAGGGCGTCTCCATAGACAACTGCAGATGATTGTTTCTCTCCCCTGTTTTATCTCAACTTTGGCATCCCTCACTGTCGTGGCAGAGAAACGTGTGGCTCCTCTCGCTTCCTTCACATTACGACCTCCTCCCTGGACCCGGGGACAGAGCCGCCTCTCGGGAGCAATCTCCCCTTTTCAATTGCTAAGTTTTAGGAGCGAAAGGAAATTGGAACTCGATGTGAGAAAGCTGACAAATGAGGAGAGAGAGCGTCTCCCCACTGTGCCGTTTGTCACAGGCTAAACGTCTGAATGGAGCTCCGGGTGTGTGTGTGTGTGTGTGTGTGTGTGTGTGTGTGTGTGTGTGTGTGTGTGTGTGTGTGTGTGTGTGTGTGTGTCGTAATGAATGATGCCTCCCAGGTTTCATTTGCTATTCTGCTTAATTAGCAGATGTACAGTCACCTCTAATAATTGCTGGCTGTGGATTGTTGGGCCTCGGTATGACAGGAGAGCACCCTGTGGACCGGTGCTCAACACACACACACACACACACACACACACACACACACACACACTGAAGGTGAGCTAACGGCGGTGCCGGTGATTAGCTTACGCTTGGTCTCGATAGGGAGGCCAACTGGTACGCGTCATCCAGCCCAGCAGACGCTCTGCTGCGGCTCGTTAGGATGACGCTGCTGTAGCTCTCGCTGTGGGCGGATGTATAATGTGCCTTCACCACTGACAAACTGTCACTGTCAAACACTCAGAGTGTGAAGACGAGGACGGGAGTGTTACATGGTCCCATTACAGCACAGTTGCTACGGTTCCTCTCATACGCCGGCATATTCCGGCAGCCATTAACCCAACACAGACTCGTTTGTGTGTTTTTAGGAGGAGACAGCAGGTTAACAGTAGATGCCACATAGAAGTGGTGTACATCATCTGAAAGCTGTAAAACCTAAGACACCAGGACATTGATGAACACCATAGAAAAGTCATGCTGTGATTGATGAACTTCTGACATTTAGAGATTTCTGCCAATGGTTGTTTGAGGATCCTGTTATTGAGGTCTTGAGGTGAGGGTAAAGGGAGCCTTTCAACCGTCTACAAATCTGAACCTGACTTTGGAGCATAACTCAACCCACTTCCCCACAAGCTAGCAGGACACGGTTGGTACCGATGGATTCATCAGGTCACATGATGACAGCTTTGAGACTGAGCCTGCTACAGCCTCTTCACTACAGTGATGAACTGCACTCTGCACACACCTCATGTAAACCACCTTATTTGGAACATGTCTTGTGAAAAGCGATGGTGCTATTTATTCAAACAAAACTCACATATTTGATTCTGACACCTCATCAGAGATGCTGCAGCATCTCCATCACCTGCACACGTGCAGAGACACGGTGCACTGAAATAGAAGCTCTTTGTAATTTGTCATCACGCGATCCTTCGGGCACTCACAGCGTGGCGTTGCGTTGCGTTGTGTGCGACAGTTGCATGAATAGAGAACTTGTTGACGGGCCTGGCTCGGATGCAGTTTGACGGCTGCCGTCTGGTTCTGTAGCGTAAACATCAGCTTGTGCAGCGGGTGTGCATATCCGACAAATGAGGAAATCCATATCATGAGCGCCAGTATTTATAATTACTCATCATTTTTGTCACTTCATATTTGCATTTACTTGACCTCTGAATTAGGAAACACATATTCTGCAGCATGATATAGCACAGGAGCTTTTCCACAAATAGAAAACCATCTGATCTATAACTACAACTCTACTATAATCCATAACCGTCAACGGTAGGCTTTACTGCCGAGCATAAAAGCCATTAACTTCTGATCACAGGTCAACTCTTACCACTTTCACGAAGCCCGTTTGTTCCCATTCGGTGTAATCATCACAGCGCTTCACGTAATCCCGGTCAACGCTTCCATTGGAGACGTTTGATACATGTGCAGTCCGCCGGGCGAGGCGTCCTGAAAACACAGGATGTGGCGTTAGATATTCAAATGAGGCGGCTCGTGTTAGATCAAAGTGCCACAACCTTCAAATTGATGGAAACACTCAAAGGAAGGCAGGCGCTCAGGCTGTGGACTTCCTGTTAACTGGCTTGGATTGGATGGAAGAGGGTCGCGATGGGTTCACTGAAAGGTGTGAATGTGGGAACTGGGAGATTTAAGGCGAGGAGAGGAGAGTGTATTTGTACAGCGCCTTCCGACAACTCAGGTGTGCTTTACATGAAAGGCTTTTAGACTAGATATTAAAAAAAAAGGATCTTTGATAAGTCAGGAAAACGTTGTCATTCTGTGGGACTGTCCGTTATGAAGAGTGATTTGAGCCACTGTGAGCAGTAGTGCAGCATAATGAGTCCACCTCCAGCTTTGTTTGACTGTGTCTTTGGACAGCTGATAGAATAACTTTCTGTGGAACCATTGTGAAGATTAATGACGGATATTACAGCCGTATCATACTTCGGCTATTTAAGTTCCTCCGACTATAAAAATGGGCCGTGAGTAATTACATTATGACACTATTGCTGCTGCTGACGGCCATTATTGTAACACCGTCCTTCATATGGAACCGGTGACTGTACGGACCGGAGCCTGCGCTGCTCTTTCCCCGTTATAAACTCCCTTCCTTTCCTTCCTGGCATTAATGTAGCGCAATATTATTTTGGTGGAACGGTTGAGCGTGTCATTTATTCATTACCTGGCCAATCCCCGCCAGGCTGAGCCCCAGGGCCGCCGGGCGTGCCCACAAGCCGAGGCTGTAATAAGATTTTAAGTGTCTGTCATTAATAACGCTGCGCTGACACGATGCGAGGCTGATCTGTCCCGGTATGTGGGTTCTGCGGGCCGCCGTCATTAGGCCGTTTGCTCCCTCCTCTCTAGATCGGGGAGCGATCGGCGGTTTGCTTTTTCGGCTTTCGGCGGCTGCGAGTCCCGGCCGGTCCGTCGATCACCTGTCCGACGGCTCATCCTCCCGGTGGCACGTCACGCTCACTCTGTTGTTCACTTAAGGCCGCCGTGGACAGCTGGCTGTCACAGGCTGATGCTCGGGACGGAGTAATGGCTTAAGTAGCGCGTTTCTGATTTTCAGTCCCAGCAGTTTGTCTTCTCACAGAAACACGTTTCCTAACCTTGTTTATGGCGGGACGGTTACATCATTATTCTGTATTACCGAGGCACAGAGGCAGAATGAAGGGGCCGGGATGATCCGCCGCCGAACCGACAGCAGAGGTCGTCACAGAGCCACGAGGGCCGGCCGGCACGGTGGAACCGGAGTGACGTTATGATGACCTGTGATTTGTGCGGATCAAACACCAGCGGGATTTATGAAAAGGAAAACAGAAAAGAGCGCCAACAGCATTTAGCAGCTAACCTGCACCTCGACCCTCATTGACCCGCCGGTATCGTTTGGGATGTTTAACGTCACACTAGGAACCGGCGCTTCCTCCTTGCTGACGTGAAGCAGGCGTGCTTTCTGAAATCACGCGCTGGGGTGGAAATATGGCGCCGCCGTTTGGTTTACTGTTAAAAAGCAAAGCCGGCGCAACGTCCGATCTTCTTGCGTGATCTGTGCGAAAAAGCTCAAGAGTAAACCTAAAAAACTCATTCAAAGCTTTCAGTCACTTGCTTGTAAGTCAAGATTCCATCCTAGGTATAGTGCAAATCGTAACCAAATGTCCAGGTTAAAAAGGTTTTCAAAAATTGCAAATTATTATTAATCATTTAGACAAGATCAAAAATGCTACATCCCTACAGAGACATCGTCAGGCAGTGGTAAAGATGCATGGTGGGCGTACAAAGACAAGCTTGCTGGTCCTTCTCCTGAGTGTGGTTGAATCGGTTAAATACTTAAAAAAAAAAAATAGTTTTAAAAGAATTTCTCTCAAAGTCTATTTGCTGTTGCAAATTAGTAGTTTGTAAATTGAATTTCTAGGAGACAAGGTTACAAAATCACAGCTGTGTTCCCGGTGAATACTGGTGTATTCTGTAAATGTAAAATATGAGAGGATGAAGCATAAGCATGGGGACCGATGAGACTGACACCAGATCAGCAGTGTTAGCAGTGTTCCACACCTGAATGACTGCTGATGAATGGTCATAGTGAGGGGCTGCAGAGGGCGTCTCAAGTCTCCCCACTCCTCCTCGTCTTCTTACTGCATTGTCATATTTGGGTCACATGCGGCTCTGTTGCGCTCCACTGGTGTTCTGTTTGTTTCTTGTTTCTCTCTTATTATCTGTTCCTCCCACCGCCCCCCTTGATGTCCCCCCCCCCCCCCCCCCCCCCAACCCTCTTCATATCTTTCCATCTCGTCCCTTTGTTCTTCCTTTATTGTTCACACCCAGCGCCCCACGTACGGCCCACCAAGGCTTTCTGTTCTTGGCTGTCGATGTATCACAGACACTGAAGGACCGGTACACTTGTTAGGAGCCCGCTGTTGGCCGCTGAGCGAGGCGCCGAGTTCAAAGTGAGCCCCGTTCAACAACGCGGCTCTCCCGGAGCCGGGCCTCTTCAGTTGAACCCGCTTTTCATGCAACATCAGAGCCGTCCGTCCGTCCAACCCGCCGAGGGTAGAAACCGGCCAAGTTCTGCAGCGCACAACACGGTACAAAAACAAGACGACGAGACTGTGAAAACGCAAGCCGCCACAGCGGAGGGCAAAGAACTGCTTCTTTCACTCTTCCGTTGCAGGCATTCCACTGATGCTGTGCGGTGCGGTGATAGAACAAGCTTAAAGTTTTAGGTCAGCAACATCAAACAGCCAGCAGGCACAATAACGGCGCTGAGGGGGGAAGCTACACAGTTCTAACCCGAGATGACTGGGCGTGGAGCTGAAGTGTACACTTTCTGCAACACACACTAATGCAAAGTGAAGCTCGGCTGCCAGCGGAGCTGCAGTCCTCTTCTGTTCACCAGCAAATAAGCTTCTCTAAAGCTGCTGGGAAGTGAAGGAGAACAGTCCACTGCTACGTCTCGTGGAGAGATAGGTTGTGCTGCAATTTGTCTTTCGTTGCTGAACCTCCACCTGCCTCAACGTAGATGATCATTGACGATATCAACACGGCACAGGACACTGTGCAACTGACCCTCCGCTAAGTCCCGCCCCGCTGATGTAGGCTGGCTAATCATAGCGTAGCATTGGCAACTGTCCGGCTGTCCTCCAGAGACTCATTGCTGGTTCTGAGGATTTAAAGCTAGTTGTGGTTCACTTTTACACTGTAAACTGCAGCTCTAGCATCTACAGCAGAGCTCTTCAACAGGGGGTCCGTGGAGGTACTGCAGGGGGGGGGTCGAGACTTTTTTGGTTGATTAGACAATTTTTCATTTTTTTTTTATATTTACTTTTTTTTTAATTTAAATTTGTTTTTAAATTCCACAAACATGAATCTGTCCATTATTGTAATAGTTCAGCATTGTACAAGATAACAGGTATGTTTATGCATGGCAGTAGGCCCAGTTTAATATAAAACACAGTTTTATACAACATGTATAGTCGGGGGTCCCTGGGGGGTCCAGGAGGCCCTTGGCCTGAAAAACGTTGACGACCCCTGATCTACAGTGTGATGGCAAAGCTCCACTGTGACTTATTCATCTGCTTTTATTCAGTCACACCAGTCAGTGTTTCGGCCCTTTTTGTCTTGAGAGATACACTGTCAAGGTTTTAGGACTCCCACTGTATAAACACGGTTAATGAATGTCAGACATGGTCAGTGAGGGTCCCCACAAGTAGAGTAATACATCTGTGTGTGTGTGTGTGTGTGTGTGTGTGTGTGTGTGTGTGTGTGTGTGTGTGTGTCTTACTCAAGGACATGTTACTGTCAGCTTAGATAAGGGGCTGAATGGGGATGCATTCAATCATCAACCACAGAACGGTCTCTGTTGTCCAGATGTCTTAGTGACTCCTCCCCCCCAAAAGACAAACTTCTTTTCCCAATGTTTGCCGTTTCAGTATCATAGGACTCACTCATACTTTTCCCACCACAATAGTTATCTTTTTAACCCGTTGAATCAGTTTGACTGGATATATCCATCACATGCAAATTGTCTGCTTCTTTGATAACATTTCTTCAAGTGCAGTTAGTGACAGTGTGGTCTCCACGGCAACTCTGACGAGGGTCAGTTGTGCTGTGAAGTTGAAGCACTTGATAGAAACAGTTTTGCGTGAATACAATATTGAGAGCAGGAAATACATGTAATCAAAACAAACAGTACTTAACATGGGATCATGAATTACAGTTAATATTCCTCTAACTCTGTTTCCGGTTTATGAGATATTCAAGAGAATGTCTTTGTAGTTAGAGGGTCCTCAACCCTAAAGAACAGAATCTTACAAAGACTACACTGAAAGCATATGAATGATGTGAGACAGAGAGCAGCTTCTCTCTCTCCCACTTATTTAACGGGATAACAACTGGAGCTACAATCATTTGACATTTAGAGTCTTCTACCTTTTGTCTCTGCTGATCTTGAGACGTAGTCTCTGGAGGAGACAAACGACCGTTTCATATTCACAAAACCGACCCCAAACTCTGTGTGCTTCCATCCCGTGTCACTCTCCTTGAAGTCACTGAGAGGAACCGTTGACTTGTGAAGCAGTCTCTATGTGACCTGCAGACTTTAGCGAGAACATTGGCTATCACTACATAGTTATCGTTCATGACCGTCACCGGTGCCACCGGGTCGGATTCTCCTTGAAATCAGATGAACTCATGCAGGTTCATCAGACAGTAGCTACGCTACGATTGGCCAGTCTTCGTTCAAGGGCGGGACTTAGCAAAGGGTCAATTACCCGGTTCAAATTGTAATCCTTTACACGACTCGTGACTGAAAAAAAGTCATCACATCCCCACAGGACGTTCCCCTCAGGTGGACACAGCTGTCAGAAAGTCCTGTTTGGGTTTTTTTGGATTCCTTCCCATCACATCTGTCTCTCTTCTCTCCCTCGACGTCTGTTTCAGAGAGCTTTGCTTTCTTCCTTTCTTTCCCTCATCGGATTTCCCTCTTCTTCTTTTCCTTCTCTGACAAGATATACGTTTGCCCTTCCACCCTCATTCACACACACACACACACACACACACACACACACACACACACACACACACACACACACAACACACACACACACACACGCCTCGATGCACACATCCCCTTCTCTCTGTCTGTCCGTCTTATCTGGATCTCTACCAGCTCGGCAGTTCTGGCCCGTTGCATGCCCTCCCCGGGGGAACACAGCTGAACGAGAGAAAAGAGGAGCACCGCCTAAAGCCCAGCCTCCTTAGCCTTATCACACACACACACACACACACACACACACACACACACTGTCATATGCTCAACCCACCAGAAATGTATGGAGTTATAAATGAGCACAAGGATTCTTGCAACTTGACTAAATCGTGATTCTCGTGGGCGTTTTTTCTCGATGAATCGCAGTTTTCTCAGCATCTGAAATTGCATTATTTTTGTCAACGACGTGAGCTTTTGATTGCACCGTTTCAACAAACTAGTGTTGCAGAAATGTCAGGGTGTATAGGCTCCTTGTAAAAGGTGATTTTAGTGAGAAAAGTGCTGCACATTCACAAAGACCTTGGCAAGGCGTCACAAAAACAGTTTTACACATTCACTAGCTGTAGAAGAGAGACTACACGTGTGCTACCCTGAGCCTTCCACTCAGCACTTATTGTTTTCATACTAGCTTGTTGCACTTATTGTATTCGTATTACTTATAGCACTAACTGTTTTTCTTGTTTCTGTACTTTGGCTTTGAGTTATGCTCTGCTTCAGGCTCTTAGATGCTTGTTTAAAGGAAATGTACTCATGACTTCTGGTGACTAGTAGTTCTCTTGATTACTATGTTGAATGTACTTATTGTAAGTCGCTTTGGATAAAAGCGTCTGCTAAATGACTGTAATGTAATGTAATGTAATGTGTGTGTGTGTGTGTGTGTGTGTGTGTGTGTGTGTTAATGAATACATCTCGTTGTGAGAGAGTCATTGGATGACACAAAAAATAAATTAAAAAGTGATATAGTATTCATAGAAAGTATGATGTAAAGTTGAGTATCGTATGTGCATACGATTTAGAACACAACCTCACTTGTTGGACTTTCGTCTCAATATAAAACAGACTTATGGTGTTAAGCTATGGCTGCAACTAACCGATATTTTCACTGTTGATTAATCTGCTGATTATTTTCTCGATTAATCGATTTGTTTTTTATAAAATGTCAGTGTTTCCTAAAGCCCTAAATGACTTCCTCAAAAAATATACAGTCTACTTTACAGAGTGAGGAAAGCAGAAAAAACACTCAAGGAGCTGGAATCTCTTTAAAAAAATCAAGAAAAGAAAAATGAATTAATGAATTCTAAATATCAAAAAAGTTGATTCTAGTATTAGACAACTAAGTTATTAATCATTGCAGCTATATAGTCAACATTGTCATCTAATGTTAGAAGTAACAAATTGCTTTAGTTTACACGTCTGAAATTATTTGACATTTGTCTAAAGAAAGCAGTAATGATTATTTTCTTGTGATTTAGTACTACCTAATTAAACTTCTTTATGGGGAACATCCGCGGATGAGCAGTAACATTATTAGGAAATTACAGACCCATAAAAGAAAGCTTGGATGGAAATCATTGTACATCCTTACAGTTACTTACCGCCAGCGATGCCATGCTCCCGCAGCCCAGCAAGTGAACTATCCTGGGTTTTTTTATCAGCTTGAATGGACTTAATGGAGGCTTTGTTACTGCTTATCAAACTCAGTGCTTAACAAGGCATTACCACGGCTACAGCAATCATGGCAGAAAATCGGCCCGCTATCAGGAGCCTGCAGGGCAAACACTAAACTCAAGTGTGTGCTCCGAGAGTGAGCGCACGCAAACAAACGCACGCACCTGAACGCTGTGCGCGCTCACAGGGGCGGCGGCGGTGGGCGGTCCCCGGCGAGGCGGAATCACACTGATGGATAATGACAGGGTTGGACAGCAGGAGAGTGAGCCGAGTCACTCCGGGCGCGCAGGCAATGAATAAAAGAACGGGAGTGCTGTCTGGATTCCCTTTGATACCGTACTATTCCTGCCGGTCTCCCTTGGTAATCCTGCTCATTACTCTGCACTGTCCCTCTTATTGTGAGGCTGGCAGCAGCAGCAGCAGCATGAGAGGACAGGAAGTCGTCCTCACTGGCCCTCCTGGCACCACAAAGAGGCTCTAAACAGCAGTTGTGCCCGGTCTAGATGATGGCTTGAGCATTCTTCTCTCACTGTAAACCTCTCTTTGGTCGACACCAGGCGGCAACTTCCGATCTGACAAGTGAAGCCAATGTGGAAGTGTCCTAGTGTCCACCAGGGGGCGACTCCTCTGGTTGTATAGAAGTCTAGTCTAAAGTGACTCTACTTCTCTCTAGTGTCCACCAGGGGGCGACTCCTCTGGTTGTATAGAAGTCTAGTCTAAAATGACTCTACTTCTCTCTAGTGTCCACCAGGGGGCGACTCCTCTGGTTGTATAGAAGTCTAGTCTAAAATGACTCTACTTCTCTCTTGATTTATTCCCTCAGTAAACATTGTAAACATGAGTTTATGGTCTCAATCTCTAGTTTACAGTCTTCTTCAATACAGCATGATGTTCATTTAGTACATTATGCTCCATTTAGAGTCAAACACACCATAAAGCAGGGGATGATTTAGGGCGGGGCTACCTTTTGATTGACAGGGCGCCTCTACATCCCTCCTCCGCAGTCCAAATATGGTAACTTCTGGTCCCTGGCTGCAAAAATCCAAGATGGCGACGTGTAAAATGCCAACCTCAAGGTCACAAGACCGCAGTCCTCAAACCAATGGGTGACATCACGCCTCTATCGCAACACGTGAGCTCTGCTGTAGGAACACGTGTCGGCGTCTCACCGGCAGCCTGGATTGTTCAAGCTGTACGACGGCTCCAGTGCTGCTGGAATGTAAGCAGTGTTGTTGTAGTGTTACTTTAGAAGCTGGGGGTCCGCTCTGTGAAATGAAGCAATCAGAAAGGTCTGTGAAAGCCGCCGGTCATGTCACCTTACTGCTTTGGGATTTTGGTTAGTGCCGTTTTGACAGGCGATGAAAACTCGCCGTTTCACTTCTTGCATCGGCTGATGACAAGATTGTCTCTCTGAAAATAGATATCAGTGTGAAAGCCTTCAGTCGTATCATCCCATTGTCTTTTGGATGAGTCTGCCCCGCCGAGTCTTGCCCCATCAGGGAGCTCCCAGCTCAGGCCAGCATTGGCGCGTTGTTCACGCGGCCGCGGATCGGCCGAACTCATCGCTTGCATCTCTCCGGTCTGCTCTCCTCAGACACAAACAGCTCTGGCAAAAAAGGCCAGATGTCTAGTTTGTCTGATTAACCCACTCCGTCTTTGGCTAGACAACTTGTGAAATCTATTCCGGGAATCTCTGACTTGCATTGTTCTTTTTCTCCCCCCTCCCATTGCAATCGGACGCGTTAAATGTTCTCCACGCCGGTGTCACATTGACACGTAAATGCTATTCCAATTATTCTGCACCTTCTCTGCTCGCTGTCAAATTACCAGCGCTGGGAGCAGAGCATGGCTCTCGCCGCACCTCTCTGGCATTTTCCCTGACAGGGAGGAGAAAGGAGCCCGAGATAGCAGAACGAGGGAGGGCTCGGGGCTCAATGAGCACTTTAAATGCTGGACTCAGGTAATCACACAGACTCGGTGAGACCAGAAGAGAACCGGGGGATCGAAGACTTTTTAGCCTCGGATGGTTTTCACCTGATTTTCCAGGCAAGACTGTAGTTTAGGAATACCTGACACAGGTGCTTCACATAGGACAAAGGAAATAAAACGATAACATAAAGTAACGGGTTGCAAAATTAATTTATGCTTCCCAATTAACAGGTTTTGTTTTGCGTTTTTAAAAGTGGTTCCATTGACAGGCAAAGCAAATCAGAGTGCAAAAAAAAAAAAAAAAAAAAGAGCAGAAAACGTGTGAGATTGCAGAATTTTGCAGCAGATATTTCTGGTCATATTAATAGTCAGTATTGTCAGGTTGATGGGTTTTTTTCCCCACAATAAGCAGAGTAACGGGCCGGCAGTCAGCTGCTGTACGCTCCAGCAAAAACAAAACTGTGTTTCTAAAATGACACCTCAGCTCCAGGGACCTTGGGGCAACAGCCACCTGACATGTGTACGAGTTATTTCAGGCATAAGGGAGTGTCAGTCAGTGCGACAGCCCTTTGCAGAAATCACACACACACACACACACACACACACACTCTCATTAGCACAGAGATGTAGAGGGGTTGAGTAAGTGCTGCTGTGTTCAGACGTTCGCACACACTTCACTGCCTGTCAGAGCCCAACCACACACAGCACTGTGGGATGAGAGGCTTCTGGAAAGTCAAATAACTAAAGTGTCTGAGAAGGAAACTTTTACCGGGTTTCTTTTATATTTCCAGCGTTATTAGCAGAGCTGAAGACACCTGCCGCAGTCACAGGAGTTGTAATGGCACAGATTGTTGCAGGTGTGTTGCTGTGTTTACCGTTATGTGCTATTTTTATTGTTTTGCTGGTTATCCAGAACGGAGCTGGGGAGCGGAGCGGAGTGCACACTCACGAGGCCAGCGGAAATTATAGTTTGGAAACTGGAGGCCAGAGGTAATGGGCAGGAGAGGCGGGCAGAGTGGAAGGGAGAGAAGAGATAAGACACTTAGGGGAGGATGGGATAAAAGAAGCGTCATCTGGAGTTGGGGGAGTGATGGTAATGGAGGGAATGCGGAAGAAAACAGAGGTGAGACCGGAGGCGAGCGAGAGGAAAACAGGAAAGTGCTTAAGGCTAATAAGGAGGTGCTGTGCAGGCCTGGAATGGTCCTGTTTGTGCGGAGGGCTGGAGCCCAGAGGTGAGCTAGCAGGCATGTTAAGAATGCATGACGTCAAGGCCACTCACTGACAACACGTATAAGGACGCTCTCAGGAGAGCCGGTCCGGCTCCTCACAACTCACGGAGCTCTCCTCACTTCACGATGTTTGTGCCTCCTCGCCTCCTCCGGCATGGGACCCGGAAAAAGAAGCTCAGTACTCCGCCTCGAAGGAAGTCCCAATTCCTTAAAATTACATCCGTGTCGAGTAAGAGTAGCGTGACACACACCTGGAATAACCTCATTAGCATGGAGGGAGCAGGACTCACGAACTGCAGTTATTCAAGATGATCAAAAGCGTGAGTGAACTTTCTGCTTTGCGTTCCTTGGTGACATTTCACCTCGACATCACTGACGTCTTCATCTTGAACGTAGGCTGCATCCGATCCAGGTGCTGTAATTGTGACACGATGTTTACAAGAGCAAATTATTAGATCAACCAGAACATTCTCTTGCATTCAGCACTAATTTGCTGTATGTCATGTTGTCATAATGTATACAGTTGCCCACTAGGTAGTCTGCAAATGTCATTCCAAGAGAACGAAAATAATACTTTGTAGAGACACACAGGAATGAGTCAGTCAGTCATATATATATAAATAATACATCACTCTAGATTTGTGCAGTGCTTTCCTCACAAACATGTGTAGTGGTTCACTACTAATGTTTATATATATATACACACATATATATATATATATATATATACACATATATATATATATATATATATATATATATATATATATGTATATATATATATATATATATACACATATATATATATATATATATATATACACATATATATATATATATATATATATACATATACATATATATATACATATATATATATATATATATATATATATATATATACACATATATACACACACAGCTTGCGTCTCCCATGCGTGGGACTAAGACGCGAGGAGAAGAGGACAGGACTGGAGGAAGTAGAAAATGTGAAAGGCCGATAATATTAATATGCGTTTGCTTATGACAGCTCATCAATCTCAGCTATTTACACGTCAGCGCTTCACAACCGCAATCATCTATTTGTCTGAGCTGGATTAGAGGGTTGCATGTCAGTTTTAGAAGCTGTGTGTGTGTGTGTGTGTGTGTGTGTGTGTGTGTGTGTGTGTGTGTGTGTGTGTGTTGTTCATACTGGATTAAGGAACCTTGTGATTTCACTCTCTCTAAATGAGAGCAGAACACACACCATGAAGTCGTTGCTGAAGCTCAGGGAGGCGCTGCGGCTCCTCTTCACTGAGATGACAGTTGTTCACTTTGTCATATTGTCTGCTAGCAGCCAACAAAGTATCACACGTTGAATGTCATTCACAACTCCAGAACACCATTGTTTTGTTTTCTCTAATTAAAAAGGCAATTTGCTTCTTCAGAAAGTTAACTTTTGAAAGTCATTAGAATTGTCGGTGGATAACATTTTTACCGTGTCGGAATTCTGTACGTCTCTTTATTAAAAGTATATGACTGGTCATAATGAAACTAATCTTGCTCAAATACACCGTTAGCAAAAAGATAATATAGGCCAGCATGCTTCAGTGATTCGTCAAATCTGAGATTCTCACGTCTTTCTCCTTAAATTACCTCCGCATCTTATCGATATCTTCCTCCTTTCATTACAAAACTTCTAGCCTCACACGACCGTGTCAGAGGAAACAATAACCGTGTCAATTATCGCTGTTCACAATTATCATTGTTTCATGAATTAGAGGAATATGGGTAGAGATGGACCGAGAGTGTCGACGCCTTGGTATTCAGACGAGGTCCCCGAGCTTTACTCACACGTCTGGACTGATCAGTCGCTGCTGTAAACGAGGAAAACAAGGGTCTGTGTAGGTGGAGCTAACTCAAGAGAGAGGCCGGGTAAACAGCGACAGGGACAATTCCAGTTCCCAATCTCACGGCAAATGAGACAATCAGGGGAGCATGGTGGCTTAACCAAGACGCAGAGCAGCATCTGATCGCGGCACGACGGCGTACCGACGGCGCACCGACGGCGTACCGACGGCGCACCGACGGCGTACCGACGGCGCACCGACGGGTCACAATGAAAGGAGATTTGACGTTGACTTTGATCTAGAAGAAATATCAAATGCGTAAAAAAGACGAAGAAAGCACAGCGGCTCAAGTAAAAGCAGAGAGGTCACTTTCAAATCAAAGACAAAACATGGTGAAAATGTAGTTTTTAGCCAATACGGTCGCTTTTAGCAAACCCAATACTCTAAAAGCAGCGCTTCAGTTCAGCACCGGCAGCTGTCCACGGAGTCAGCTGGTGTGTCCACAGAGTCAGCTGTGTGTCCACAGAGTCAGCTGGTGTGTCCACGCCACAGCAGAGCGAGCAGCACTCAGTCACAGCTGTGGCTGCTATCGATAGGAGTGGGCAGCGCAATCAGGGGGACAACTGGATGTCATGCGTGTGTTTCATTGCAGTCGTCTGGACACTTTGTGGAGGAGGACGGAGGACACGGCCCCGTGTGCGCTGGTGTTGATGACGGGGACGGGGGGGGGGGGGGGTGTGTTGTGTGTTGTCAATCCTTACTGGTCTGTTGCTGAAACCTACAATAATTGACTTGGAGCTCGGAGTTGAAATCGATGAGGAGCAGTCTGGCGTGGTTACTGGGACTGTCTTGGTCTTACAGGAGTGATTGCACTGCGAGTCAATTGTAATTATACAGCCCAATATCACAAATGTGCCTCAGGAGACTTGACTTTACAACAGCCTCTACCCTGAGACCGTCGACACAATATCTTCTTAACAATGATTCAGGAGTCAGCTCTCCTGTAAACATGTATGTAATAAGACCTGTGTGAGAAAATCCTTTGATTAAAAGGTAGAAGGTACAAGCTTGCGTACATAAAAAGAAAACTCTGGTAAGGTATAGATGTAAACTACATCTCCCAGGGTGCATTTTGACAAGAAGCATACAGTACAATCACTGAGCGTGTGTAATTCTGTGAGGTGAAACCACAAACAGCGAGCGGAGGCTAAAGAGGTTGTGGTCGCCGTTCAACTGTAACGTCGAAGCCTTTTCAATTTGCTACTGCTCCCATTCGCACCTCGAGGCTCATGGGTATTGTAGTGTTTAGGCCCGTCCGCCACGCCACAATAAAAGCACGATGCATGAACTCTCAGAAGATATTATAATTCAAATTGGCGGCCGGAACATAAACCTATAGCGGCGTTACATTCTGTGTTGAGTAGCATGAGGACGATCACTCCGAGGAGGACACTGGCCTGAATGTTTGACACACAGAACATGAAGAGAGACTCATCTGAAGTGCAGTCGTTTAGGATTTTATTTGGACGATGCTGGCATAGAGGTATTGATTATTAGATAGTCAATTCATGTCATTTTCACTGGGATTTAAATGGACGATATCCTATTGTTATGTAGCTTGAATAGATTCCTGAAACGTGGCTAGAGGTGTTAACGTCCACTAAAGAACCACCTGGTTTTGGGCCCAATGAAAGCTGTGGAGGGCCAGATTTGGGATTATAGTATGAATACAGTCAACGTCTCTTTTCCACAGTCTCCATCCTTCTATTTCACTGCCTACTTTGTTCACACAGCTGCCCGAAAAGTTGGTCAGAACGGCGCCTCTCTTCCCAGTGTGTCTATAGATACATGAAAGCGCGTCGCTCCCCTCATGTCATCGGCGGCTCTGTTTATCTAGCGGTGCCTGGGAGTACGCCAGCTCCGCCTGCAGACTTCACCGTGTCAACTCCTCTCACAAAACGTCAGGCTTTTATCCAGAAGAACGACTTTACAAACTCTGCGCTCGCTGCTTGCACTTTTTTTCGGGCTGCCCTTGTCACCGGCAAAGACTGAGGGAGCGGTTCACACGCGAGGCAGACTGCAGCGTGCGCTCGCCGAGGTCAAGAGCTCTGCAGCATCTGAATAAGATATGTGCCAATTAAAGCCTCCCGCACCTCGTCTCGGCCGGGATAATTCACTTAACCCTGGGCTCGCAGCTGACAGGTAGCATTTGTTTACACGTCCCTCCTCATGCAGGCTGCCAGGCCCCGTCCTCTACGCCGTATCAAAACAAGCCGCCTCCCACCACACCCGCCCTCTCCCTCTCCCTCTCCCTCTCCCTCTCGCTCTCCGACTCGCTGTTTCCATGGAAATCTGCTCTGGGAAGTCTGTGCATCTCCTAACCTTGAAGGTACCCGGGTAGCGTCGGCTGTGAGGATATATATTCTTGTCAAAATGAATTGTCATGACGGTAATCAGTGCCCCGTTTGATACCCCCCTTCAGCCAGACTTCCTATCTGTGTAGTTCATTATTTCCCCTCCTGCTGGGTTCAGCGCCCGGCGTTCCCAGCATGAGGAAAGAATTTGAAGATGGCACAGAAAAAGAAGCCCAAGATTGGAGCAAATTAAAACATGAGACGGATTATTACAGCCACCTACGTTATTGCCTCACGGAAGCAGTTTCTCTCCATCATTAAAAGCGGTTTCACTTTTTTTTATTACGTTACGGCCATTTAAAGGAAAAGAAGAATCCCATTACCTCAGTTTCATCATTTAATCACTCTGAAATATAGCAGATCTTTTCTGCAAAACGCCTTTAAAACAATATCTTAAATTATATCGTAACATTTAATCCGGTTAATATACACACCGCTTCGTAAGGTAACATCCTTAACCAAGACACAAACTCGCACACGGTGGTGGTGTCATGATGAAAGAGCCGAGCAGCTGTGCTTCCTCAGAGCAGGAAGAGGAGCGCTCTGAAAACTGTGCAATCGTGTCAATGCACCACCCGTCTTCTACAGCGCCCACTGCTCCATCTCACCGGATGTTGATGCGGTCTTTGCACGCCTGGCCTGAGCTGAGCTACGGACGATTACGAGCCAAAAGCATGTGTTATTTATGGTGCATGGAGGGCTTCGTTTGAATTCAAACGAATGATCCCGGCGACTTACTAGTCCTCCTAACTCCTGACCTTATGTGGGGGTCAAAGGTGGAGGGGGAGCCTACACGCATGGCGTTGTGGACCATAAAGTAATATATAGATTTCACTAATAACTCAACCCTGGTGTGTCACCCTCCGAGGTGCAGTAAAAAGAAATTGCGCCGAGGTGGTCGAGTCAGTGTCATGATGGGGTTATTTTTTGGGGGTGGGGACTCGGTAAGCATGCCACAGTTTCAAAAACGACATCGTCCTTTGTCATAAAAACGACCACATGTTCTTTTTATTCAAGGCTTTACACAAACACAGTAACAGACAGCTACCCGCACCCTCTTTCACTGCATCAGTGTACTATAAAAGTCATGGCACCGCATCACCACGGGTGGCTTCATTAACTATAATGGAGCTTTAAAAAGGAGCACAATCATCTACGGCCTTAATTCACGAGCAGCTAAAGCCACATTGTGCTTGAAACAAACACGCACTAATAAGGTGTCGACAGGACACAGGAACGTCAAATGAATACGGGAGGTATCACCGCGCACCATGAACGCAGCACTGAAGCGTCATCCGGCCTGAGAAGAAGAGCTCTGAGCCGTGGCGCTGTGCGACCTTTGGAGGGGGCGGGTCTTCTGACGCCAGGTGCTCCGTCAGGCCTGACGGTGTGACGATTCCAGTGACTGAAGGGTTATTGTGTGAAAAGAAAATGGAGCTAAACGTTTTAATTGCCAGAAATCTCAGCACCTGACAGCCCTGATAAAATGATATTCTAATATATTTGTTATTGTTACTATGAAGATGTATCAATGCGATTATGTTAGCAGCATTCTGATGTTGTATCCGGTCAAGGTGGAGCTAACTTGAGTAAATGTACTTCCTGTTGAGTAGTTAAACGCATCATATTTAATAAGAAGATCACATGTTTCTGATGGATAGTGATGATCTGCCATGTAAGTCGTGATTAGAACTGTCAGATGAGTGGAGCCGGGTTCAAAAGTTCTAGATTTCCTTGGGAAATTAAGTGGAGTAAAGGTACAAACCAGCACGAAACAAAGTACAAGAACCTACAAATTGTGGAGGAACCTGTAGCTTCAGGGTTCCGATGCTGACCATGAACCCCAATGTTGGACCTTTAGATCACTATCTATCTCATTTCCTGTAATAAAACGCCTCGGACATTCTGAACGAACAGTACTTGAGTAAGTAAGCACTTCTTCCACCACCGGGCACTGGACCTAAATAGTGACGTGCAGAATTATTGACTTACTTCCTCAGCTCCTGGGCCGAAGTCGTGACCCCGTGGAGCTGACTCCTGGGGTTCCCGATTGGACGGCAGTACGTAAAACATGAACCAATCAAATTAGAGCACAGGCCTGGAGGCATTAATCTCCTCTAACGCTAAAGCCCACTGAATGATGCTAGTGCGGCGCCGTGGTTCCTCTTGCTGGAACAGGGGGAGCGCCGTGCTTCTCCCCGTCAACCCGCTCCCTTGTTTCCGCTCACAGGACATCGTAATTGCTCGGATTTAAGATGTGCCGTTGATTCATTCTCGGCCAAACCGATGCTTTGAGCTGTGGACACTTAAGACATCCTTACAGCTTCAAACACAACACAGCCCTCAGATGATTATACACACAAATTTCAGAAGGCCCGTGTGTGGTCTTCAGAGAGCGCCCCTTCATTCTCGATTCCTCCCCCATCGCCGCCTCCTCCTCCTCCCCCCCCCCAGCACCTGCTCTCTCCGGCCCGGTCCTGGAGGATTCCAGCTCCGACTGAATCGTTGTTTTATCTCCACAACAAGTTAAAACATCAATGGAGGCAGAGCTTAAAACCTAATACCTCTGTTCTCTCCTCTGATAAACCACCCCGGCGTGCCGGAGCCCTCTATTCCCACACAGAGTCAAGTGGAGGAGGAGGAGCGTGTGTGCAGAGTGCAGGTGTGGGTGGTTTGGTTGGGTGGAGAGGGGAGTGCAGCTGGTCGGGGTCACGGCGGCTCGGTGTGCTGAATGACTAATGGAAGCTTTCTGGCGGTGCGGCACTCGTCTGAACGCCGGGCTGGAGGAGGACACGCCTCGTCTGGCTTCCGGCTCCCCCCTCCCCTCTCCCGGCCCCCCAGTCTCCGGTCAGAACCGGGCATTTAATGAGTTCTCCCCGCAACACAGGGGCCGCAATCCTCCACTTAATAAGCTCATTATTTCACATTGTTTTTGTCCTTTGCTCCTCCTCGGCGGCGGTGGCAGGGAAGAGGCTGTTTGATGTGCTTCTCTGTCAGAGAGGGTCTTTGAGAGGGAGGGATGATAATAGATCCGCTAATGATGTGGCCCTTGCTTACATGGTTCCTTGCGGTGACGCCGGCTCGCCTGCATGAATATTCAGAGGCTCCGTCTCGGAGGGAGAGGTGGCAATCCAGGTTGCTTTGGAGGGCAAACAGGGGGCGCTTAGAACCACAGCGGGATGATCAGAGCTCCTCTCTTGATCTACGATTCCAGAAGTGGATTCTATTTCTGTACCAGTTTAGCAGATCCCCTCAGAGCGTCTGAAAGGAGACACCAGAGTTTGACATTAAATGTCTGGGGAGGAAAACAACTTTGGCTTTATTGGTTGACTGTTTTCTTGCCATTACCCAATTCCCCCCTTTTGGTGCATTAATCCTGAGCCGCTCCATTAGTGCGGCAGCAGAGAATCCTCCTTTTGTGTGAACGCTACAGTATGAGGGCTGCAGCCAACGCTTGTTTTAATCGTCATTTGTTTTCTTGATTAATAGACGAGTAATACATTAGTCTATAAGATGACACCCCCGAATATCTTTTTCATTATCATATCCCTATGAAAGAGGCTAGGATCAGAGAATTATGACTCTGTTTTCTTAAAAAGTTACTCAATCTGATTAAATGAGTATCTAAATATTAGGCAACTAATGTAACAGTTGATACCGAACTGATTAATCGTTGCAGCTCTATATATTATACAGTAAGCACACATCATTATACAGCATGATGACGCACTATTAGATTATATACAGAATGAGTTTAGGTAAAGAATCAGGTTCCTTCCGTACTACATCTGAACCACGCGAGCAATATTCTGCATCTTACAGGATGAAACCTGCGTGCAGCAGTAAAAATCAATAGCACAGTTATACTGAGTGGAATTGACTGAGTGTGAAATTGCAATCAAACGGCAACTATTACCCTCGCCCAAATAGATACTACAGAGATAAATGATGTTTACAAATCCCCCCTGAAACTCCGTTTACACTGTTGTACTATTTGTTTCAGTTGTGCTCTTATCATGGAAAAATGTTCTTCTCAGGAAATGTAACTTTGGCTCCCTACTTGAGAGAGCGGTGCATTTTCAGAGCCAGAACCCGCTCACTGTTTGCGAGCGATGGTTAAGCCAAGATTTATCTAATCAAGAGGAGATTCTAAACAACTTCAACAAATTGCTGAACGGGACCACCGGGTGTCCAATGAGCTCAGGTCAATGTCGATTTGACCTTTGCAGAACAAACGCTAGAAATAAATGCCCAATATCTAACTAAAGACATGTCCTCCAGTCCTGAATTTGGTCAGTGGTTCAGCAGACTGGCACAGTAATGGGCTTCAAAGGCTGCCTGAAGGTGCGACATGTGAAAATGATGACAGCCGTGACAAACCTGTAACAACGAAACACCTCCTCCAAGGAACCAATTAAACCACCGTTGGAGATTTCAATTACTGCCTCAATGGGCTTTTCCAGATCAATAACCGAGCGTGCATCTTGACAAGGCGGTCATGGCCATGGGGGGGGGGGGTTTCGTATTTTCCCTCCTCCTCTTCTTACGCCGGTGTGTCGTTCGGGGAGGATGAAGACGAGGAAAAGATTCAACTCGCAGAGCCGGCCTCTGCGGAGCACGCTGCTCTAAATCAACACTGCATCTGGGTAACGCGCTCCACTCCCTCCCAACCGAGGCGTGTTGAAGTGCGAGATGGGGCTCTGCAGATCTCATCACTTAGGAAAGGTTGTGGCCTGCATCTACAGCCCCCACCGCCATCCCCCCGTGCGCAGGTTCCTATCACTTCCACCCTCAAATTGGAAGTGACAGGCCACTCAAGCAGAGGTGTCTTCTCTTGCCCCCCCCCCTCCCCTCCCCGATCAGCAGCCATGCAGCCCCACTCAGAGCTGTCAGCCTGATTATATATCAGGAGGATGGAAGGGAGGGAAAGGCGGGGGGACCTTAGGAAAGGAGATGTCCAGCTGGAGACAGACGGCTAAACACGTCGTCTGTCCGGCTGCCGCACGTCTGCCAAAGCACGTAGCACCTGTCCCCGAGGCTGCCAGGGAACCAATCCGTACGTCTCCATCACTCTCCTGGTGTCCTCGAGAAACTCAGCAAACCACATCCCTCTTCTCCCTCCGCCGGTCCTCTGGTTTTGCAAAGCTACAACTCTGGTTCTCTTTGCTGCTTTCTTTCTGTCTCGCTTTCACTCCCTTTCTTGTGTTTTTGCTACCGGGAGCACAACTCATTTACCAACTTTTCATGCCTGTGGCAGCTCATTACTCAGATAGAGCTACCTGTCGTCCCTCGGTTAGGCTGGTAGAGCGGCGGTGGTTTTCCCGGGGATCAAACGTAGTCTGCTAAGTGATAGCAAGCGCTCAATTATTGGGAGCCTCTGATGCGTCGGACAGGGACAGGCAAAAAAATAAACATGTTCTTTCCTTAAATGCTGATTTTCATGTCTCTTTTCTCTCTCTCTCCCCAGGCATGAAGCTTAAAAGCGCTCCACGGCAGTCCAGAGAGGTACGTGTTTACTCCGTTTCTCCCAAAACACAGATACCGACTGTTATCTACTGCTAAAAAAAAAAGAAGGGGGGGTGAGAGATTGTCAGCCTTGTTCCTCTCAGCGTGTCTGATAGTATCTGTGTAGAGAGGCTGACCTCACACTGTGCATTCAGCCAGTCAGGCTTCACAGAGTAAACGGTCCCAGTCGAATCAGGCCTCGGCTCCTCGCGGTGCCATCACACCGTACGGCTTCCACAGCAGAAGACTCCTTCCTCGTGTTCGCCTTTCTGGTTAGTTTGCATCCATTTGGGATGAATGGCCAACCAGCATTTAGAAAACACACAAGTCACACGGATTCATAGGAGGCTCGTTTTTTTCCATTAGGGTTTTAAAACACCGGTCCTTATGATTATCCATCCCTTTGAGGACGTGAACATTTTGCATTTTGAAGTCGGCTCCTGTGTTTTTGGACAGTAATTTGCAGAAGAACAGAATTGCTCTCATGTGCCCGAGAAAAACTCAACCAAGCAAAGATCTCAGAGGGTGAAATGTGTCCTTAATTGCCACAAATTAGCATTACAGAGTCACGGATAGCTTCAGGCTTCAGATCGATGAGCTAAGAGGAGAGAGAGCGACATGGTGTTTGACTCCCTGATCTAGGTTCGGCGGTGCCGTGGCTGCTCTTGGCTGACCCCCCCCCCCCCCCCCCCCCCCCCCCCGCTCGCTCTCATCTCTGCTGCGATCGGCAGCACCAATGAGAGACCTGCATCGGCGCGAACCCCCGACGAACGTGACGTCTGGCGTGTTAGGTTGCTGCTCCGCGCTCGCCTTGCACATTAAAAACAGACAGGGAGGAGCCTCCCCCTCCTTTTTTCTCCCCCCCACCTTCCCTTCCAGATGTCCCTGCAGAGGAAGGAATATGGCCATTTAAGTCAGGAGGGGGGATGAGCCAAGATTCATGATGGTCTCATCACCTTGTCTGTTGTAAAATTAAAATTATACATCCAGTCCATTGGCTTTATGACACCATTACGGAGTTTAATTGAAATAAAATGTCAAAATGCATAATGGCCTTGGGCATCATCTGATGGTTATCAGGCAGTAGATGACTCTAATTTACATTCCCCATTAGGTGTTTATAAGACATTTATTTGGTATTACATACCAGTTTATCGATAGGTCATGGAAGGCGTTGGGAAGCGTCTGACATTTGCCTGTAACAAAGTTAGACCTTTGTTTGAGGTGTGGTGAAACGGCACCACCAAGTGGCCCGTGTGAATACTGACGACAGCATGAGGGGTTTGGTGTGGCTGCTTCTGGTGATTCAGCCCAGATTCACCACCAAGTAGTAATCCTATGGTGCTGCTTCTCCTCCTTTGTTTACAGACTCTTTCCACGCAGGACAAAGAGAGGGGCAAATCTGACAACTATCAGGACCGGACCGAAGACATCGTGTCCAGCCCCATCCCTCCGATGCAGTTCCCGCACTTTGAGGCGAGTAAACAGACGGCCACCCCTGGGTCCCGGGAGCAGGACATAACCCTCGTCCACGTCTCCAAAAGACAACGCAAACTGCTGAAATCAAGTCCCCCAATCCACAATAGTGATTCCTCGTCTTCTTCTCTGTCCTCCTCCTCGGTTTCCTTCCCTTCCGCCTCTGGCTCCTTCAACCCCGACAGGTGGAAAGACCTCGGTGACATTCAGATAGCACGCCGGCAACTGATGAAGGAGATGTGCGCCAAGTACAAGAGCAACATCTCCAAGACCATCACGGCCCATCACGTGAAAAACCTCTTCGTGGAGGACAAGTACAAGTTGCTGTACTGCCAGGTGCCCAAGGCGGGCTGCTCCAACTGGAAGAGGACCCTGATCGTGCTGGCGGGCCTGGCCCCCAACGCTCAGAGCATTCAACACGACACGGTCCACGAGGGAAACTATCTCAGGAAACTTCACACGTTCGACCGAAAGGGAATCACGCACCGTCTGGAGACCTACACCAAAGTCATGTTTGTCCGAGAGCCCTTGGAGAGAATGGTGTCGGCTTACAGGGACAAGTTTGAGAATCCTAACAGCTACTACCACAACCTGTTCGGGAAAGCCATCATCTCCAAGTACAGGGCCGACCCGTCCCCGGAGGCCCTGAATACGGGCAACGGGGTCACGTTCAAGGAGTTCGTCCAGTACCTGCTGGATGTCCACCGGCCCGCCGGGATGGACATCCACTGGGAGCAGGCGAACCAGCTCTGCAACCCTTGTCTCATAGACTACGACTTCATCGGAAAGTTCGAGAACATGGAGGAGGAGTCCAACTTCCTCCTGCGATTGACTGGCGCTCCGCCCAACGTCAAGCTGCCCAGTTTTAAAGACAGGAACCCGGCCGACACGAGAACCTCCGTGAACACCACTCAAAAATACTTTTCACAGGTCAGCACGCTGGAGAGACAGCGAATCTATGACTTCTACTACACGGACTACCTGATGTTCAACTACACCAAGCCTTTCAAGGATTTATACTGACCGACTCTTCAAACACAAGTCACATTCCACGTCTGCATCGCTACCATGACAGAGATTTTGACATAAAGAGGCTATAACCACATGGATCTTTGCCTCTAAGCAGAGACATCGGAGAGACCAAACAGTCTTCTTGATTCCGCAAAAGCTGCTTTTTTATGCATAGATTTCTACCAGATTATCTTCATTTTCAAACAACTATGTGATACAAATATATATCAGATACTCTAAATTGTCCTAAAGTCAAAGTTATTTATTCACTACTAGCACATGGTGAGGTTGAAATTATAAATGTTGTGCTTCTTGAAAAAAAGAAAAGTGTATTATTGTTCAACAGGCTTTAAATCATCATGCCTTACTGTGAGTCAAATAGGATTTGGAAATGTATTTTATGGTTTTATTCAACATAGGCGCCACATGGCTGCAATTTAATACAGTTTCCGATTGTATTATTGCGTCGCCCCTGTGGCCGTCTAGAGTACTGATACCAAAACATTTATGAATATAGGTGCTTTGGTTCACCTCACAGTGAGATCGGAGTAATGATCGCCGCAGAGTCGTGCAATTTGTTCAATCGGATTTGCTGCAATTTAAATATTGATTCATTTGAAATATTTGCATTGACCGTTTGACTCACAGGTGGTCCGGGCATCGGTATACCTCTATGTATTAATGCATACTAATACAGATATTTAATGTAAATGGTTTTATTGAAGATAAACCGTAACACGATGAACCACTATAGATAGTAGAACTCTTTAAAGATGTGTCACGCGCTGCCCGCTCAGAAGCTGTGTGCACCTATTGTAGCAATCTTTTGTACTCCTAACTTTTGTGGGATCGCGTTGTGCTTGGTTCTAACACATACATGTGCTGTAGGTCCTCCGTCACTGTACAGGCTCTTCACTCGGGTGGCTGTTGTTAAACGCAGGAGATCCCGATACGGCGCCTTCTGATGCCTGTTGGTGTTACAGACTTTCTTATCATTCACTTTCTGCAGTCTGTTGACAGCGTTGGCAAATGGATCAAAAAGCAAAGTTGCAAACATCTGGTTAAAAAACCCACAGAAACAGATGTTTGGACTCTGTTTCATGACCGTCTGAAAATGTGTGATTTGGACTTTTGATTTTAAAAAGAAAAGAGCGCGTCCAAACTGATCACGCCATCTCACGACACTGAACAGCTGAACCGTCAGTGACTCCACATTCTGTATGTATCACATCTATTCTACACCACCATATAGCCCCCCCCCCCCCCCCCCTGACACTACTGTGTACAGTTGTATAATGGGCATTCAGATGACTATCTATTTTTCTATGTATTTCTAAAATATATATATACATACACATATATATATATATATATATATATATATATATTCTGTGCTTATGGTGACGGTATGTTGATTTCCTTTTTGGTGTCATTCGTTGTTCTTTCAGTAATTACGGTGTAGTTGTCACGTAACAGAAGAGTTTCTTTCCAAAATACAGAAAATATCCACCAGCTGAAAAATCACACGTCCAACTCTCAAGAAACGAAATCACTGCAGACATCTGCGCTGCCAGGAGATAACTCAGTCTGACTGATGAACTGATGCCACTCGGTGCTTCGGAGGTGGTGAAGCATTTTTCTTTTACAAAAATGGATTTTCATTTTTGGAAACGATCTCGTTAATGTCTTCTACCTAAACTGTTTGGTCTGTCACTATGATAATAGACCCTGTACAGATGAGCTGCATTCAACCCTGTTACCCACCCTGGCTGTTAGCAACCCCACTGTGTGTGTGTGTGTGTGTGTGTGTGTGTGTGTGTGTGTGTGTGTGTGTGTGTGTGAGAGACATGAAGAGGAAAGTACAGTTTCCTGTTTGTAACATTAACAGACTGCTTTATTCCCAACACAACACCCAGCTGGCACTAAGGTCAGACAACCTGGTTCCTTGGTTTCTTGGTTTCTTGGTTCCTTGGTTTCTTGGTTCCTTGGTTCCTTGGTTTCCGGTCGGGTCACCAGTGAAGACAATTGGCAATTCTGGGACTCTTTACATTCAGGCTCGGTTACAACCCTTTTGAAGATCGGACATGTCTAAGACACAATAGGATTTATTACTAAGGTAAAACAAACCGACCAGAACCATTCATCAGATGATCATGTAGTGTAACTCTCCAAAGTCGTATTGAGTGAACAGAAAGCTAATCTTCTTGTACAGCGAGTGCGATGTTAAAGTGACTACATATGATGACTAGGAGACCAAAACGATGGATGCAAATGAGTACATGTGGGGGGGTCACATTTACACAGAAATACCTTGAATGAACAGAGTAAAACTAACTGATATGAAGAGAGCAAGTCTGGCTCAGTGGGTAGCAGTATATATATATATATATATATATATATATATATTCCTATGAGGGCCGCGGTGCAGAGAGGAACTAACCTATGGCTAGTCTCCCATGAAGCAGCAGTCACTACTCAGCTAAACGCTTCGCAGCTCACTGGAAATGTGTGTCATTGTAACTAAGTACTTCATAAAGGGTGGTGTTTGCCTGTGAGGGAGGGGACATTTCTGTCATTTAAATCTATACACGGTATAATCGACTCTTCGAGACCTTTAACCCTCGGTGGTAGTTCCCTTTGCGCGGTGATGGTGATCGTGTGAACTTGTCAGTATACTGTGTGGGCTTCTGCAATTCCAAAATCTAATCCTGTGGTCAGATTCTACGTAGGTGTAGCAGATATCTGGCCAAAAACAGCTACCGCATTATGATGAGCATTACTGCCCCCCCCCCCCAGCTAATACAGTTGTCTTGGTATGTGGGTGTTCGGACAGATTTATCAAAAGCGTAACTACAGTAACAAGTGAATGTATAACTGTTTATTGTTGGTGCAAAAGTGTATAAAATATGATCTTAAGCCCTTTGCCTTATTTTACACTGCCAATCAAATGGTGTATTTCAGGAAGACATTCTTCAGGAGGTTATTATTTCTGACTGATGAGTGTCTACTAATAAATTGTCTTTCAATACATGTGCCCTTTCTTCCTTTCCTTGCAGTCGCATCGTCTCTCGTCCGCCGTGGTTTCTGATCATTGATCAAATTTCATGGCAATCCCTCCAACAGTCTTTGGAACATTTCACTTAAAATGTCAACCTCACGGTGGCAGTAGAGACTTCTTCGTCGTACTCGTATATATGACAAATTATCATTGCTTCAAACCTCGTTTAAAAACGTCAACACCGTGTGTTGACTTTGTCTGATGATCATACAATAATGATGTTATCGGCTGCTGCAGCAGCTTGGTAATACCTGCTGGTCAACACGGTATTCATGAGCTGTGATCACATTTACCACTCATTCTGGTGTCGCAGAACACAAACAGAAAAATATGGAAACGAGAAAGACTCAGTGATGACAGAGAGCAGGAGGAACAACTAGGAGCTTAGAGAGGAAACAAATGGAAATTCATTTTAAGTCAGTTACCAATAAATACTGGAGTTTATCATTTAAAAGTGAAGTTCATGCTTCAGAGATGCGAGCTGGTCCGGCAAAAATAGAGCATGACGACGCGCGGGACCACCTGCGCCCACGAGCGGGACCCCCTCCGCACCTCCGCCCACATGGGACCACCTCCGCCCACGAGTGGGTGGCTCTTATTTGTGCTCTCTGATTTTGAGTGATTCGCCTTCATACTAGTGCTGTTCTTTGACTCACGTGGTCTCTGCCCGCGGGCACCATGTTGCTACCTCTGGTTTAAAGAGACATGTTTTTAATAAACACAAAAGTATAGTTAGTCCACAGAGCATGTAAACTTGTAAAAACATATTGTTCAATAATCTGTCATACATTCTTGCTCATATTCATTGAGATGTTCATCAGTTCTGTGGTCAAGGTCAAGATCAAGGTGTGTGGATTTTGTCTCGAGTGACTTGTCATGAGTCATATCATATATATGTGATATATATATATATATATATATATATATATATATATATATATGTGATATATATATATCACATATATACAGCCCTAGTCATGACCTTAAACGGGGGGAATAGCAAGGGAGAGGTATGAAGAGGACACAACTTCACCTTTACTCGTCTGGGTGAGGAAGAGGAGCGCGACCCCCTACTGGAGCCCCGAGGCACCAGATCAAACGCACAGTTAACACACTCAGGCGTGGATCTGTATCACCCACCTACTGGTCCGTCCCACTGGCTGCATGGCCTCGGTGACCCGTACTTATCCACATGTCCTGGAAATACAGTAGTAACCAAGACAAGAGAATCCTTTGTGTCACATGACTACACCACCTGTCCAGACTCGTTTTCAGCCGTTCTTTGACCTTCACTGGTCATTACTCAGCACAGACCTGCTATGTATGCATAGAGCTGCTCAGTGCATCCGCAGCATGCCTCTGTTGGCCAGGATTCTTTACAGGATTGAGATGGAAGTCAGAAGGCTCAACAGAGCAGGTTCACATGCCGACGGCCCAAACTGGCAGTAAAATGTCACCGAAAAAAGAAAGAAAAAAACCACATCAAAATGAAATGAAATCAGGTCAGCAGCAGCGCTGCTTATAGCTCATTCATGCTCAGCAACTGGTCAATATCAAAAGAGAGCAAAGCACTCAGATGTTGGCCAGCTTTCAAAAACAACGCTTTCCATTTCACTTAAAGAGAAAGGAGAGAAACGAACCCCTTCCTCATGAGTCGTCAGTCTGTGATGTTCACCACGCGGGGGGGATTTTTTGAAGACTGTATTTTTGGATGCAGCAGGTTCCTTCAGTCTGCCTCCCTGCTTCTACTTCATGTCGTGGTTTCCTACATTTCCCAGGATGGCCTTTGAAGAATCCCAGAGAATTACCTTCTTTCATCCAGCTGTGCCAAGTAGAGCACAAAGCACAGCAATCTATTTACTACAGAACTAAAGAGATTTAAAGGTTTGTTATTTTAGTGACTAAGCTCTCTAATGACTTTTTGACCATTATCTACATCATTTTCAAGGCGTTACATCTGCTTGTTAATACGCACATGAACCGTTTGGATCCATTTTGTTCTTTTCAGCCCTTCAGGTTTGGTCACATGTTTTGCCCAGGGCGATGTCTGGATCCCCTCTGCGCCACGCAGGGTTAGAATTCACAGCTTATAGCCCCCGAGGGTCCGTGTCCTCGCATCACCTCGCAAACACACACATCTGGAAATAACCGTCTGCGCACCGGTTCATGTCTGCGAGAGGAACTTTCCAGGTTGAGATCTAAGTGCTTTTCAAATTGCTGCTTCTATTCCTTTTCACGCCGTGCGCTGCCTGTTCTCAGAGACGTGATTTTCTTCTCTTCCATTCTGTGATTAGATCAGAGTGAGGTGCATTCATTTGTATGATTCTCACACGCCCTACCTACATTCATTATTCCTTTTTAAAAGGGAGAAACATCTGTCTCAGCAGCTATTTTGTTCTCACACTAGAGTTTTGATAAACTGAAATGACTTTGTTTTAACAAGAACAAATAGCATTCTTACTGCTTCTGCTGGCAAAACAAAATCCACGTGTGTGTGTGTGTGTGTGTGTGTGTGTGTGTGTGTGTGTGTGTGTGTGTGTGTGTGTGACGATTATGCCTGTGCTCGTGCAGCAGATGAATATTGCAGCTCAAATTGATCACTCTGTAGAGTTGCAAATTTGATGAAATGCTCAAGGCTGATTTCCGCAACAGCTCTTGTATAACTCATGAGAGCACTATTGGGGGGGGGGGTTAAAACTGTGAAGGAAACAAAAGCCATCCATTTACCTCATTAGTGTGCGTGGAGAATCTTGACGGGCTTTGAAGACAACGTGCTGTTGTAGCTAAATCAGCTTAAGGGCCCGAGAAGCAGACATTGAAGGCAGGCAACCAAACATCTTCCCAGAGTGATAAACAACCTCGCCTCGGTCGGGAGGACTGTGAAAAACAAAGAAAAAGAAATAAGAGAGAGACTTTGCTCCATTTTTCAAGTACTACTATCATAGTTTCCTCAGTTAATCTTCATGTTTGCCTTCAAGCCGGCATTACCATGGCTGATGACAGGTTTCTGCTGTTAGTTTAACACACACACACACACACACACACACACACACACTACTGTTGTCTACAGTGGCAGACAAAAACCGGCCATCTATGCCGTCAGCACAACAATTTGAGGGGTTGAGTCTTCGCTTCATTTGAGAGGAAAACACTCGACTTCTCCGATTCACGGCGAGTTAATTCTCCCCCGCTTTGGCATGAAACCCTCGTTCGCTTTTTAGGTGACGTGTCCCTTCGTGATATGAACCTCATTATAGTGATTTGCCGGAGCTCTGCTATTATTAAGCAAGCAAAGCTAAATGGAGAGTGGGAAATGGTTTTGCGGAGGAGAGGCTCAAAAGTTGCGTCGAGGACGTGTTGCTTCCCGAAAACGATCTGGTCTGGTTAACCGGCCCGACCTCGTTCTCATCGACACGCTGCCGGAAACCAGCACTTATGAGTCATTAGTCAGGAGGGAGCCAGCGGTGATGTGGGGAGGAATAAAAGCTCAATCTGCCTGTTATTGCTGTCTTTTTTCCCTCTTATGTGCTCCGGCAGGAACTTCCAACGTCATGAATCGCTTCCACTGTTCGGATTTCATTGCTAGAAAATGGGACACTGAGGTTCAGACGGTAACATTAAGGAATCATTTAAATGTACTTTTACTCACAAGTCAGATGGGTGTCTCAGAGCAAACCTTTTACAAAATGCAGTTATGTTTCAGAAACCCCCACCAGGCTAAAAATACCAACAAATATCCCCCCCAGTGTTTCCTCATTTATTCTGCAGCGGAGCAACGCTGTGGGTCCATTTTAAGAGGCGAGTGTCTGTGGTTAGTTCACATGTCTGTAATAACCGCGGGACAACTGAGTGTCTGTTGTCTAAACTGCTGAAGTCAGTTGAAAAAGTGAGGCTATACAAACTCGTAAGTGAACGACACGCTAACGCGCTAATGTGCTAACGCGCTACCGTGTTCTGTGTTTTCGGCTGAAGCTAGAGCAGAGAGCATCCTGTTAAAACAGATCCTCATTGTTCTCTGTGATGTCATGTAGTCCCGCTGTGCGTTATGTGGAGTGAGCCCTGCGCCAGCCTTTGATTCATTTGTTATGCAGTTAACACACTAGTCAGAATTTCATTTAAATAAAAACTAACTGCTTGCATTTGAAGGAGAAGACATTACGCAGTTTAAAGTTTCAAACAGACATGCCGCCACTTTCCTGGCCTAAATAATGATCCCGATAATCATCACAATATGCTTAAAACTCTTACTAAAATATGCTAGAATCACTTTGAATTGCAACACATATTTGTCTTGCATCACAGAGAAGACACATCTTCTTTTACATTGTTTTAGTGAGAAAAACAAACGTTTAAACCTTAAATAAGGTCATCATGAATCATGAGACCCCCTGTATAACTAAAGGAGAAATAAAACGTAGTTCCTGTATTAAACCAGGCTCCACTTCGCCCGTTGTCTACCATGTAAGTGAGCTGAAAGTCTCTCATGACAATAGTCACGATTATGGAAATTTCAAATTGCAATCAACTCCTGTGAATGTTTTTGACCACGATAGGGCGGTAGAATCGTCCCGCCCCTAGTTCGTACTTCATTGGTCATCCGTAGGTTAACACAGGGTCAACGATGAGATGAGATGTGTTGGACGAGAGAACGAGTCGTCTCAGCAATAAAAACCTGTTTGATAAAAGACAAAACAGATTTAACATTGTATACGTTTATGAAAAAGAGGGTTGTGTGTACGAGTGACAGAGTTTATCCAACAGTATTACAACAATGTCGTGAGAAGAAGGAATGACTTTGGATTTGAGGGAATGGAATAAGATAAATACACTATTGCTCTGTATTCACATGGATGAAAAAGGGGAGTAACGGGCGTATTGCACATATGACGTGACGCGGTCCAGGCTTAACGGCAGCAGTAATGTCGGTCATGTGGATGTCGGTCATGTGGATGTCGATATAATGAAACGCTCTGCGTCTGCCCAGAAGGCTGGAGAAGCCCTGCCGTGTGTCGTCTCACGCCGTGGACGTACCGCACGTCGCCACACGATGGCAGTGCTGCATGTGAAAATGTTACAAACGCACAACCGCTGCTTTTGCTTCGGGGAGAACAATGCGCACACGTATGTGCGGTTCCCCAATGTGCTGCCGCCGCCTGTCACGCTTCTGTTCTGACTCTAAAAGACCCATGAAAGCCACCGTGAGTCTGTCTGCCCGTTAAGCTGCCACAGACATGAATTATGCAGCAGCTCTGATCAACTCAAATCAATGAGATCTAATGAACACAAGCTGCTGTGGGCAGAGCGCTGATTCCACCTTGGGGCGATGTCGCTACCTGGCTGACACAAACTGCTCTTTTTCATATTTATACCCCCCTTTATTTATACCCCCCCCCCCCCCAAACTCTAATGGCAGCATATTGTGGATGTATTTTTAATGTAAAAACACATCGGGGGGGTTGTGGCGAACATCTGGGCGGTGATGCTGATGGACGGGAGGAGGAAGGAGGCACACACAGATGAGAACGTTAAGAGCAGACGAGGAAGTGAAAAGACCTTATCGACTCAGTGAAGCACTAAAGAACTACGATTACTGCCCTGCAGTTGTGTTCCTCCACCTGTGTTCACTGTCACCACTTCATTACTTCATCCTATTAGACATTTGCGTGATACCGTCATAATTATATGAATGGAAATGTGTTTAGTGACAACGCCCTTTGACCACCACATTCAGCAAGTGGACGTTTGTGCCAAATGTGGAGAACTGTGCTCCAGGTGTTCCTGAGGTATCAGGACCCCTTGATCTGGAGCAGCCTCCAACTCACACAAACAACAACGCTGCATTCTGGGTATCCAACTGAAACGCCCACTATGTCGGGGAGGTGAGATACATCACTGAGTCACAGAAGTAATAATTGTAACACACATTTGTCCTTTCTTTCATTGGCATGAGAACAAGGTGCGAGAGTTCTTGCGGTCGATTGGTTGCTTGACAGTGGCTTCCGATGTTGAGCAACAGCGTTCCAATGTTGAGCAACAGCGTTGCCAACCTCCTTGGCTGAGCAAGACGACATCACACAAGTTTGTAATTCAGTATGTTTCCTGTGTCAAAGCGCGGAAACCAGACTGTTCGCATTTTAAGAGCAAGAACAGCAGCAGCTCGCCTCCCAAAAGCTCTAACAACCAAGATGTTCAGATTCTCAACCACGGTCTGGTGCCGTTTGCTTTCGAGTATCTGCGTTGCCAAGGCCAGTGGGAAACCTACGAAGAGCTCTTTACTTCTCTGCAGTGTCCGAAACTCAAAGAGGAAATTTAAGCGTGCGAGACAATTGCAGAAAGAAGATGTGTAGAACGTGTTTTACACTGCAGAGAGCACATAAGTCGGGTTGGGTACCGAAAACCGGTGCCAATATGGAACCGGTTCCTATACAACCGGTACCTACCGGACCGAAACGCAACGCAGATTTCGGTGCTTCCTTTCGGTGCCTGAGCCGATTGAAATACTGCCACCGGTGGCCTAAAACGGACGTTACAACCAACATAAGCATCACCTCACTTGCGCTAGCTAACGTTACTCTACTCTGATGAGTCCGTCCGGGCAGCAGGTAACGATAGCTTACCGTTGTATAGCTACAGTAGCTAGCTGGCCATCAACCTTTTAACAGAGAAAATGCCGAAAGGTAAACGGTCAAACGTGTGTCTGTATTTCGCACTAGAAGGCATTGCACCGTGTTCCACTGCCTGCGTGAGCCTGAGCCCGTGATCAGCACCACAGCGGCAGTGTGGGCCTCCCTGGTCCCAACGCTGGACAAGTGGAGACCGATGATGACAGCAGCAGCCTCACCTCAGGGTAGTAATGTAACGTTGATTGCAAATCTTGCATTTATAAAAGTAGGCCTGATAACAAATGATAAATTAGGCGTCACAACCGTGTTTAAGTTAGCTAGCTAGCTACTAGCAAACGCTAGGCTACCTGCCGCCATCACAGCGAGTCAGTGTGATGTTAATGAAACTAGCGATGGCACACAGTGATGCTTCTGTTGCCTGTAAAATATTTCACATTATTTATGTTTATATTTATAACAGTGACCCCATTCACCTTGGCAAAGAAGGCTCATTGAACAAAAGAGAAGGTGGAGGACCTCCACAGGTCAGGACCACATGTGTGGTCAAGGGACTGCGTTCTTTTTCCACTGTGGAATCTCCTGGTTCAGGTCGGGTGACTGTGGCTAAGTGGAGAGCAGGGCCGCCTTTCAATCAGAGGGTCGGCGGTTCGATCCCCGGCTCCAGCTAGTCTCATGTCAATGTGTCCTTGAGTAAGACACTTAACCCCAAAATGTCTCCCGTAGCTGCGTCTACGGTGTGTAGATAGATACTGAATTGTAAGTCGCTTTGGATAAAAGCGTCTGCTAAATGACTGTAATGTAATGTAAAAAAAAGTGATGTGAAAACAATATTTGCATCAAATCTGTTCCATTAAGACAATTCGTTAAAAATACTAATAAATATCCTCAAATGTATTTTATTCAGAGAGATGACCGCTGCCCTCAGTCCTCTACCGACCCCATCAGAGAGGATCTGTCCTCACCAGTTCGTCCCTGTGTGTCCCTGTGTGTCCCGGTCTCATCACACCATCTGAGAGGACATGCAGTTAGTCAGGAGAGGCGTCGTATTTTGCCAGAGAAGGCAAATATTCTCATATTTCTGCAAAAGAATTGCTGAAGTTGATTTATATGTATTTAAGTATGCTGTAAACTGTTGTTAACAGTTAATATATTGTTCATAGTCTGAAGTTAAAAAGTTTGAAGCTGTAGTTTGAAGCTAAGTGTTTTGTATTTATTTATATTTATAGTATACTTTAAACAGTTAATATATTGTTCAATTTGAAGAAAACAAATTGCCTTGGCAATAAAAAAAGCCTTTCTTTAATGTCGTCAATCGTCTGTTTTTTAAGTATCGGTTCAGGCACCGTTTAACACCGGTATCGTTTTAAAAGTATCGTTTTAGCACCGGTATCGGAAAAAACCCAAACGATACCCATCCCTAATCAAAAGTAAGGCCTCCAACCGCTCAAACCAACGGAGGAGCTCCTCATGTTGATAGCTGTAGCTCCACGGCCTCCTTCACCTCTACGCCCGTCTACGTACAGCTTTGCTTCTCAAACACGGAGGAGGAGGAGGAGGAGGAGGAGAGCTTTGTGCGCTCGGATCCCCTGCCGCTTTAAACCAGCTCGGCTTCTTCATCAATAAAAAGAGCAGGCAGCGACCTCTCAAGCTTTCCTCACTGAGGAGCGACTCTCAGAGCACCCACCATATTGAGAGGTGTTTTTTACATTCTCCTCTTTTTACCTCATAGCTGGCAGCTCTCAAACAACCCCCCCCCCCCCCCCCCCCCCCAAAAAAAGGCAGCCACTTTCCTCTCCACCACTCCTCTTCAATGAATCATCCCCCCTTTGCTCCCGCCGTGTTCTGAACTGTGTCTTCCCTTCGTCAAGCAGCGTGAGCGATGGAAGTGACAGAGGAGACACCTGCCCTGAACCACTGCTGACAGAGAGAGGGAGGGGGTGAAAAGAAGAAGGAGAGGGGTGGAGAGGAGAGGAGGGGAGGGAGGCGCGCTGCCTGATGGGAGAAAACGCGCAGCGAGGCAACAAACTTGCAGGGACTATCACTTATAGTGACAGGCCAGGAGGTGCCGTGCTATTAGCAGGCCGCGGGAGAGGCCCGGAGCGCCCGGCCCCGTCCCGCCCACGATGGATGGGCCTCTCTCTGGGGACTAAATTAATACTGGGAGTGGAGTGAATTGCTTTTGGAACAATGTCCTCCTAAGGAGCTAATCAGACAGGAGTTATCTAGGAGCGCCCGTAGGCCGGCTGGCTCCGTGGACGCCCCGGCGGAGGGCAGGTGCACCGCGGCCACTCGCTCCCGAGCAGGACCCGGCGGTGGAGGCGGCGGTCATTAGAAAAACCAAGACTCAAAGGTTTCCAAGGAGAGAGTCTTCTTGGATGTACGAATAGTAAAGCAACGTGATCAGGTACACGAACGCCAAGTATTGACCTTTTATTGTATCAAGACATGTTAGTAACTGTGAATGTCGGGATTAAACGATCACCTGTGGAACACAAGTCACAGTTTCATAACCAGGAGAATTGATAAAAGCTAATGATAAGCTAACATCCTCTTGCGTGAGTCACGTGACACGTGTGTGTGTGTGTGTGTGTGTGTGTGTGTGTGTGTGTGTGTGTGTGTGTGAAGGAGATGTTTTCACAGTAACAGAGTAGATATTAGAGAGAATTATGACCTGTTTTACTTCCCATCACTCGCTCAAAACAACTTATAACATCAGTAAAATTTGTGATTGTTAATTGTTAATAAATAAAATAAAATCCATTATTTCCTAATCATTTGAATTGTGTGTTTTTATGCAAATCACCACGATAGATGACTTAAAGCAAAAGTGAATAGTTGATACATATTGTAGTTGATTGGCTAATGGCCTATTAGAAATGAATGCAAGCGAGATGAACCGAGGGAAAACTTTATCTTATCAGATATAATTTGCAGTTGAAAATAGGTAATAAATTGTGATAATATCCCATCATGACTTAAGTATCGTGATAATATCTCATCATGGGCCCTCTGGTGATTCCCAGCCCTTATAGTAGTTCAGATTTCACAGGGGTCTGAACTTTAAACATGGTACAAACGCCATTTTCTTATATGAGAAAAAAAAAAACATACTGCTCACAATACAGCAATATTAAGATTGAGCCTCACAGATACAAAACACTAATCAAATTGCTAATCACAAACCTCAATCTCAACATGCAAACTAAATGAACAAAAGCAAGAATGTTGCTGAGGCTGATAAATTCCCCCCGAAGACCACAACATACCTCAAGTCTGCATTAGTTAGGCGGACATACGACACAGTAAAGCAGTTTGTTCACTCCAACAAAACGCGCAGAAGAGCACCGATAACCACACACATGGAGCGTACCAGTAGAAAACAGCTTGTCCTACGAAAGGCACCACCAGTCAGCACTACGGGTATCGTTATTTGGATTCTAAATCAAAAATGTATCAATTTCAATGTGTATCCAGCTTTCAATTTCGGCCTTTCAAAGTGAAAAGCGGGACCGGTGATTCTCCCCGTGCCTTTCCCTCCAAATCACAGTGGAACCGTGGATTGGTAGAACCGTGACACCGATAATAATAACACACAAGGAGCGTCTGGAGACGCACCAGGATGGAGAGGAGAAGAGGAGAAGTATCGGTGTAGATTATCATCAGACAACAATCACAGAGCAGACACAAGGTTAGACTCATGCCCAACGTCACATTTTACATTCAAAGCTTCTGTTGAGCTTTTTGATTGACGCTTTGAATGTCTGTCATTGTATTTCATGATCTCCCTGAACATATGGTGAAAATATGATTTTGTGTTATTGTGAGTACGTGGATGTAATTAGTGGCGTTGTGAGATTGCAGCTGCTGTTTCTGTAAATTATCAAAAATGTTTAAATGTCTCCTTTATGAATGAAGCTTCAAACTATTCAGTACGGCCATGTGTGTGTGTGTGTGTGTGTGTGTGTGTGTGTGTGTGTGTGTGTGTGTGTGTGTGTGATATATATATATGTTAATTAAAGGAGGCTCTTACTATATCCGTAGATGACGTCATTGAAGTCCCTGTTAGATGTGGTTTGTTGCAGTTTGCCTTGGGTCTCCAGCCTGTCCTCCTCCATTCTGCTCCAGCTGCAGGTCTGAAGGTCTGCACTGCTCTCCCCACAGACGTCGGTTCTAGAAGGTACAGTTAAGACCAGCATCAGAACTGTGGTGGACTCTTGTTCGGTGTCCCGCAGTCAAAACCAAGAAGCCTTTTCCTCCATCACATCGAGCGGTGACACATCTCAACCCCACGGGTATCTGAGTCCGTGGCTCGACTCCTGCACTGACCCCAGGAGACTCTTGATAACCTCGGTCACTTCTTCCACTCAATCATTCGGAGTTCATTGGATGCTGGTGAACTCAGTCGTGGGAGCCTGACCGTGTGATTAAGAGCTACTGCCCTCGTGGTTTCTGGAGAGCTCTTGCTCACAGGTGTCACATCATTTTTACATGACCCTGTTTTCTCTTACCTTTGCATTGCGCGCGCTGATATGGCGCATGCGCTGCTCGTCCAGGGCCGCGTCAATGCGACTGTAGCCGAAGTCTTCAGCAGAGCTCTCGGCTCATATTTCAGGCGACTTGTGTCCCCATTTCATCCTCGAGCTGTCGCTGCTGTTTCAGGCGACATTAGCCTTCATTTTAGCAACACCGCCGTGGCCTCTGGAGGAGATGTAAAACACTAAATAACGTGACAGTCTCGCGGCGGCCACGCAGCCGGTTCCTTCTTCTTCACGGGACAGTGTTTTGGAACTCTTTTGGACTGAAGAGCTTCCATGCCGACCGCCGGCGTCAAGAGATCTGCGCTAGCCGCTAACTATTACCGCTAACTGTTACCGCGTAGAGCGCCGAGTGGCGCCGAGCCGTAGCGAGAGGGAGTGTGTGTCACGTGACACGAGGCAGGGTCGTCACAGGTGAGCGTTCAGCCGACTACGCATGCGCAAAGCTGCAGACAGGCGCATTCAGGAACGATGGTAAAAGGAGCGTACTACACTATTCTGACTAGTTTCGATGGAGTACGTATAATCCAGAAGCAAACTGGAATTTTAAAAATTAAACATATGAATACATTTGTGAGGTTCAACAACCTCAATACTGAGAGTGAATGTACTCCCACTACCAAGACCATTTGGAGGCTGAAGCTGTGGTCCACTGAGGGTCAGGGCGACGCTTCCTCCCACGACTTGTCTTTCTTCCAATTCAAAAGACACATCTTAATTTTGAATTGCATTTTACGTTAAGCCACTTTTCTTATCACCAACCATACAGAACTGTTAGCTAAAAGCTCCCGACCTTTGACCTCGCGTGTCATCCTTGATCTTGCAGTTATGTGTGCAGGATCTGATGGGTGTCTTAATCAAGTATACCTCACAACTGTCTTTATCTGTTTAACATATCCCTCTTGTGAGGTCGAGGGCCGTGAACCCAGAACAATAAGCTGAAGGACACTAAGACGCTTCATAGAGCAAGGCCACTCCAGTCCAGTTTAATCCAACGGTTAGTGCAGTTTCAACTAGTGAATCATTTGGGATTTTTGAATTGAAGAAACCAAAGTAGCTTGTGGCATGCTTTGAATTAAAGCTTGCGTGTTTAACACACCCACACCACCGAACAGTAAAACAAATCTACATCAAACAGAGACAAAGAGAAGGGACAGACAGCAAGCAGAGGACACTTTTGAGTCTTGGATTTATACTTCCAGAGAAACCTAAGGAGATCCAAACCATCTCGTGGCTGACGGCGCTTTGCCACTCGTCTGCACAGTGGCTTCACAGAAGTGGAGTAGTGCTCCATTTCAGAGGTATAAACTGACAGGATGAGGTCAGAGCTGAAGCAGAGGGGAAAACAACGCTGAGACTCTCACACACACACACACACACACACACGCGAGTGAACCATAATGATGTGTGAGAGAAGAAACTCTCTGGTTGCATGCACAATGGAAACCCTGTGTTACTTATGGCCACTTAACACAAAGTGTTGGTGAAAGAGAGCAATGTCCGTGGGGCTCTGGCTTCTCAGCCGACGTCAGAGCGACCCCGGGAGAGATGGGCGCCTCTGGCGAGCCCCAGCCTCGGCTCCGTCTCTCCCTCTGGAGGACGGCAAACACACTCACAGTGCGATTCACTGCGCAGAACAGATACATCAGAGGTTAACAGGGCCATAACACCACATCCAAACAAAACCCAGACGCTGGCTCTGGCTCTCATGTGGAACTGATGCAGATGAATGCTACTTTTAGGACGTGGTTCTGGATCATATCAACCAGTGGTACACAACATCAGTACCAAGCCACCGACGGAAGAAGTACAACAACCTAAAAATACTACATTACGAGTAAAAGTCTTGCATTCAAACAAAAAAGACAGAATTATTATCATCAGCAAAATGTACTTAAACAAAATACCCATAAGCCTGTGTTACTGGTATGCTTCATACTGTCTTAATCCAGAGGAAAGAAGGAGAACTAAGTTCTGCCACACAAATGCATCATGTATTATTGCTCTAATCTCTGCTTTTTAATGACGTCTCTTTGGTGGAACTGCCATTAACTCATAAACTTCTCACTACTTTTTATGAGGGATAATAAACCAAAAATAAGTTGTAAACCACTAGAATGATATTTAACAACGTCTTGTATCTTATTGACATTTTGTTATTCTCGTGTTTTGATCTGAAACGTTTTATTGTGAAAAGTAGCAATTGACCAGTATAATAACTAGTATAATATTTCCCTCTGAGATGTAGTAGAGCTGAAGTGTAGTACACATAGTAAAGCAGCACCGCCATGTTTCTACAGTAGCCCAGAACGGACAAACCAAACCCTCTAGTGAGAGCCTTTGCTGCTTTTATGCTTCCATAAAGGCCACCATAGTTCTTGCTTGGCAAGGTAGGAGTGACCGGAGGGATGTTCAGTTAGTTGCAATCTGCAACTTCACCACTAGATGTCACTACAGCCTTCACCCGGCCACTTTAAAAGTGGAACCACTCACTGGAAAGTATTGCACTTTTGGACAATTAAGCGCAAATGAAAAGCTCATAAGTGGAATTCTGCATGGCGTGGTTTAAGCTGTTGTTTAGTTAAAGCTGTTTGAAACAAAAGTCCATCATCCCTCCATATGGTCTGAGTTTGGAGAATATTAAACCCCTCACTGTTCTGCTTACTGTGAAAGAAGTCAAACTCAAAGGACATGATGACACGCGAAACTGCGTCATTCTCTGTGTGGCTGTAACACAAAAAAAAGTCTATGAAAACTGGATTTTTGGGGTGGGATTGCATGTTGTGACCATAAAGTGTCATCAGCCAGCAGCCTCAGTCCCTATCAGGCAGTCTGCTGCACAGAGCACTCTCCTGTAGCCCTGGGCGCTGGCCACACTCGCTGGCACCCCCCCCCCCCCCCCCCCCCCGTCGCCTCTGCGTTCTCTCCCACTCTCCTCCTTCTCTCCATCTCTCTTTTACCAGGGTGCAGTGACCCTCCCCTCCCCTCCCCGTCTCCCCCCCGAGGCGCTCAGCTTCCATAGCGTCAGTGCGGAGGCCTCGGTGTTGACAAAGCAGCAGGCCTTCAGAAGACACATCAAACCCCGTCCCTCCTCTGCGCCGTTAGAGAGCTCAGTGCACAACAAAAGGACAGGGACTCCGGTTTCAGTCTGGGGCCATTACGAGACTCAACAGCGCGGCCACGGAAACAGAAACAGGGCCCTCGAGAGACGGCGAGCGCATCACGGGGTTCACACGAGCCGGATCGGCTCGAGACGAGTTCCGTGTTTCTTTCTGGTGACGACGGCGACAGCGTTGTGACGGATGATTGTAAATATGAAGCATAAGTCGAGGCTGCGAGTTGATGCCATCGTGACACATGCACCTAATGAGGACTGTGGCTGCTCCAGAGCTGCCAGGGACTTTCCCCCCCAAGGCTCGTTGAGCGGGAGGAATGGTATGTGATGCATACCAGATGTGATTGGAGACATCACACTGTTCTCGTTGTTACTGCTAACCAAATAGTAGCAGCAACAAAAAGCGTCTTTTGTTTTTTCCCTCTCTGTTCACACATTCAAAGCATGATGCTGGGTGTGTGTAAGACTGGTTTCAGCCAGAAGCACAATCACACTTTATTTTCTGACAGTTTCAGAGAGTATTGCACTTAGCAGAAGTGGCTGGTTTGGAGAGTCTGGTGACGGATACGACGATGGACAGGGTATCAATCGCTCCTTCCTCCTCACCAAACAGAGAAAATGCTTAAAGGTCCCATCTTTTAAAAAGGTAGATTTATGTTTTAATATAAAGCAGCTCGAAGTGCTAGAAACACTGTGAAGGTATCAAAACGCTCGATCCACGGAGACGCACACATTCACACACCGTACTGTGCCTTTAAACTGTGATGTCACAACTATGCAATATGAAGACCATTTCACAGTGTTAACCTGAACATACTAAATGTGTCCCAGTTCACATCCAGTTCAGTGTTTGTGAGTGACCCCAGCTGACGACAAGTAAACAACAAGCTGTTGCCTGCACTAAAACGACTACAAGTGCATTCAGACAGACATTATGGGGAATAAAGAGGTTCTTTTAACATTAAAGCATGTAAGCATGTTCTAGAAACCCAAAACACAGGAACCTGTCTGTGAGTACGATGTGTCCCCTTTCATTTCTTGGCATTTTGTCGTTTTTATCCTTCGCACATCAAAATTGAACCCTTTGCCTCCAAACAGGAGAGAGGCCTCTGCTACCTGAAGACCTGTCTTCACAGATACCAAGAGGTTACGTACAGCTGGTATGTATTCTGTGATTAGTGCTTCGGACCACATGATGGCAGCAAAAGAGATTCTTTAGCCAGATCTCAACTACTGGTCCAGATTCTGATGTTCTGTGTAGGACCAGGACAGAGTCGTCAGCTCCCTCTAGTTGAAGTTGAATAATGAACAAAAATCAGTTTCAACCAATAGTTACACTGTCACCATAGACTGTATAACAGGCTGTCACTTTGATTTACCCTCATATTTCACTCATATCTGTGCAGAATATAGATCTTGGGGCAGTCGTTCCCAGCCAGTGGTTTGAGACGCTTGAAGGTCTTTGTTTCTCTGATGGGATGTGAGCAGGTAAAGGAAGATGTCTGCTACCCCACATTCTGTTCATTTGTTCAGATATGTGTTTTTTTATTATGAAATACTGATGTGCCTCCCTCAAGCCTATAGTTTATTAACTACAAGTAGGAAAAGCAAAGCTTTTCACAACTGTAATTACAAGTCCTGCATTGAAGGTTTTGCTTCAGTAAAATGCAGAAATGTCACCAGTGAAGGTGAGACGCTGCAGGCCGGAACAGTGTTCATCATGCACTGCTCAATTTTGAGACATCCGAAATACACATTGTTTATTTTGCCACTTTGTCGTCGTAAATTTCTCCCAAGTTTTCCAAAAGTCAGCGTTAGATAATGCATCATTTGCATATTTAAACGTAACATTTCAGAAAACTTGTTTCACAAAAAGTAACCGTCTTAATGTGAGTAATCCACTGGGGAAGTCTCATTGGGTGTCCATTGGTTGTTGTTTTCTTAAACCCATTCACCTGCAGTGCTTCCCCTTAAATGTCCTCAAAGTATCACAAATATATACTATATAGATACTTAAAGTATCACAAATACAGAATGTTCCATGAGGATAACTGGCCCCTCTGGGTGTCATATCATTATCATAGTACTGGAGCTCATCTAAAATATTAAACCACACACCGACAGACAACTCAAACTGCATCAGATTTCATTTGAATTGTAAAATGACTACAGACGTCACACAGTGAAGTAAAAGTAGTCTGGTAGACGTGTAAAGTCAAATTACATGGAAATTCCAAGTACTAAGCATGTACATTTGTACTTAAGTAGGCCTACAGTACTTGAGCTGCTTTCCACTGCTGCATCCGGCACACACACTGTGACTAAAGGTCTACAGCATTTTGAAGATGTGAACGTCGACTGTGTCGGGTTTTAATGTGCGCTAAACGTGAATAATCAGATTGATGACTTGACAGCACCGGGGGGTCGCTGCAGTTGAACCTGTGCAAAAGTAGGGAATTGACTCCTAACTGCAGATCTCAGAAGCACACAGAGAGCACGGCGCTCCCTTTGTGCTCGGCTTTTCCCGGAAAACTTAATTGCTGGCATGAAGCACTTGAGGGAATTGTGCGCCGTGCTTGTTAGGTGTTTGTGTGCAACGCAGCCCCACGCGTTCTATTAATAAACTGACACCCTCTTACCCCTCTCTCAGAGATAACGAACAATAAGTGTCGCTGCTGCACCTCAGACGCACGCCAGCATCAAGCGGAATGTCAAATGGCTGGGAGAGCAGGAGCGAGTGACAGCAGCCCGGGTCTCCACGAGGCACGCAGATCACTCACAGCCACTTCTCAATGTTCTTTTCCAACTTTCTCCACGTGCCGGAGGGGAGAGCAGGAGTGATGGGAAACACTTGGGTGGGACAAAAAGGGCGGATGAGCCTGAGTTGAGTGTACTGTACAGTGTTACAGGTGACCTGGGTCATGTGGCTCACAAGAGGCCCTGCAGGGGGAGACACTACAGGTGAACGGGGTAAAAAAGTAACTCATGGATTTCATCATGAAACGTCCCTATTGATTACTGTAAGACCGTTTGTTTCTGTTTTCTGTTATGTGTACATTTGCAAATGAGGCATTATATAATGCTTACTTTTGGTGGATTTAGGAGAAACTACCGACGCAAATCTACAAAGTAGTAAAAGAAACACTTCAGTGTGTCGAGTGGATGATTTCTCTCCACTGGTCTGAAAGAAGACGTGTTGTGGAAGCAAAATAGCCCAAAATCTCAAAAATGTATCAGTGCATGAAAGACAATGTT
>NW_027176269.1:54839-104839 GCF_023349555.1 Cebidichthys violaceus
GGGAATGTTCCCGAGACCAGGAAACCATTTTGGACATTTTTCTATTTATTTTTTTTCCTCCTTGAGGACGGCAGCTCCGCGCTTTTAAATCCCAATAAATTAACACGGCAAACAATGTCTGGTAATTTACAGTTGGCACTTGCTATATTTCTTTTCATTTTTATTCCATTTCATTGTTAGGCCTCGAGTGTTCTTTTTTTTTTGTTGCTCTTTTAAAGAGACTACATGGCACTAACACGTCGTGATCTGAAGTAAAAAAAAATGAGCTGTTTGATAACACTTTTAGTTTTAATCACTGAACATGAAATAGTAATGAGAGTTAATTGTTGCTGTAGCGCAGGAGGAGTCAAAGTTATGAAGCTCCAAGCAGCGGGTGAAATGTTTTCCCCAGCTGCAGTGAGAGAGAGAGAGTCGGTGGCAGTGGAAGCTCATGGAGGACCCGTGTGGCACATGTTGGGTCTACATGGTGACGTTCATCCCCAGGGTCACATGCTGCTGTTTTTGAGTTTTGCAGAAATGTGGAAAGGTTTTAAGAGTTTGATTTAAGTCAGACAAATAAATAAAAATGTGTTCCTCTCTTTGAAACTTGTGCCACGCCCCCAGAGCTTCTGGAGGGTCGGTCCCTGACCGGACGCCGACGTCCCTCGCCTGTGTTTGTCTCGCTCTGCAGGAAGCTGCCGGGGCGGCTCGCATTCAGCGGCCGTCCATTAGTATGTTTTCCAGATAGCATCAGTTCTAATGGAGAGAGCGATACCGGCTCCCCCCCACCACCACCTCCTGCAGACACAGCTCTGGTAGCTCTGAGCCGCCGGCCGGCCGTAAGCCGCTGCGGCGAGGATGCTGCCAGATATTGCCCACCTATGCTGCCCTCGCTGCCTGGCCTCACTTGGCACCGCTGGGGTGGGAGATCTGAGCTGTTCCTGTCCTTGATAACCTCCCACACCCCACCACTCTCCCTCCCTCCCCTCCCTCTTTCTTCACTCTGGATTTTCTATGGAGTTCGGTCATTTTTTCTTTTCTTCTCCCACTCTCTCCATCTCGTATTCTGTTTCTTTCTCTTCCCCTTTTCCTCCCTTTTTTTCGTCCCTCTCTACTCGTGTTCTCCGTGTTTTTCTCCTTGGGTTCTTTGTCTCTCTTTCCACATCTTTCTACCCATAATTCAGCTTGTCCGTTTGTGAGTCTTCTCTCTTAATTTCTTCATGTACCCCCCCCCCCCCCCACACACACACACACCACACACACACACACCCTTTTCTCTCTCCCTACCTGTTAAAAACACCCCCCACCCCCACCGCCACTCCAATTCAGGGATTTAACTGAAAGGGGGGAAAAAAACTGAGAAGACCAACAGAGAAAGAGAGAGAGAGCGAGAGAGAGAGAGAGAGAGAGAGAGAGAGACTGAAGGAGTGGAAGAGAGGGAAAGAAAAAGAAAAACAGGCAGCATTTTAATTGCTTTTTAAAAAAGTGGAGATGAAAAACAGAGTTAGCCTGGAGGGGTATGGTGAAATTCTAGCTGGAAGAATTGCAAGACCATATGAGAAAGGAACACCGCGGGCAAAACAGGGAGATGAGTATTGGTTTTTTATAAAGCATTTTGCATCGATTTCCAGAGAGAAAAGCGAGTAAGGAGAGGGATGGAGACGGAGGGAGGGAAAGAAAGGGAGAAAAGGGATGGCGTGAGGGAGGGGGGGGGGGGGGGGGGTGGAAGAGAACCATCTTTGCTCTGCTTCTTCACACAAGTCAAGTCAAAGAGAAAGAGACGCGGTGGCTTCAGCGTGTCCCGGTGGGGGGGGGGGGGGTCACCTGATACAACCGTTAAAACACGAGCTTGTGCGTTTTTGAGGCTTTTCATTGTAAATTGTGAGGAAAGGCAGCCCTGCTGTTTGCTCACTGCTCGGTAATAGAGTTTGACAAAGCCAGAGCCGTGGAGGCAGCTGGACTCCCAAAATTCAGAGCTTAATTCGGAGATCCAAAGATTTAAGCTTCGGGAGAACAGAAGTTTTGCGAACATTTGAAAGCCTCAATATTCTACAGATGCTAAAAGAAAGAAAAAAGCAGCTTTTAAGGATTGAGTTGGGGTGTTTAGCATATGCAAATGAAAAACAGATCGAGATTATTAGATCAGTCAGAGAGAGAGAGACTGCAGGTAAGCGCCAAGAAAGCCACACAAAGACGAAGGGGGAAATGAATGTCTGTCCAAGCGTCTCTCCAGGCTCCATGAAAGTTTCAAGATAACAGCAGCTCCACTCTTTGCCTTGATGAGCTCCAACGCAGTCGACTTCAACCAAACCATTAATACAGCAGCAGCCGAGTGGAAGGGTTACATGTGGGACGCCACCGTGTCTGTGACCATGTTTTTAAAAGGTTAGATTCAAACACACCGTTTGATTTTCTTTGAATGAGTTATTACTGTAAGAGGAAGAGAAGATGAATGTCCTCTCAGGTGACATTCTCTCTTTTTTTCTTCCTCTCAGTCTTAAAGCGTGAACCTTTGGTAGGAGAACCAAACCAATGCAACATGTTGTCCATGATGACAAATGATGCGTGAGTCACGTTTCCCTGGCAACAAATGCACATTCTCAAAGGCCAATATGTTGATTTCATTTTCAGCGAGGAGGCCCAGTCTCACTGAAATATGTATCCGCGGTTTAGAACCATGGATGTCAACAGATTACGATGTAAATGTAGTTTCAGGTAAGAGTGCAGAGTACAGTATACAGTAGAGTAGGGGTGCAGCAAGTCCTCTCACATTCATGACAAAGTAGTAAAATACCTTTTTTCCAGACGTCCTCCTCACAGCAGTATGTGGACCCCCCCCCCCCCTCTCTGACAGATGGAATAATAGAGCTGTAATGCCACATTCATGCTATTAATTTCTGTAAGTACAAGCAGCGAGCGTGTGTGTTGTTGTAATCTCTCCGCAGAAGGGACACTTCAAACAAGTCTGGAATGGAGGAAACGGTGCCTTAAGCCCCTTGTTTCAACCTGGGATGCTAATGCATTTCAAGCTTAGTGCTAATAAAATTGAAAAATAAATGGAGGGTAATTGTTTCATGCATTTGAAGGGAGCTGGCTCACTCTGTTTTTCTGTCTGTGTGCGTTTCAATTTCCAGAATCAGTCGTCTGTTCAACGGCACCGAGCCCATCGTGCTGGACAGCTTGAAGCAGCACTACTTCATAGATCGGGACGGAGAGATATTCCGCTACATCCTCAGCTTCCTCAGGACCAGCAAACTGCTGCTCCCAGACGACTTCAAGGTACACACAGCCGCACCGCGCCGGGTTGTTCCGATCGGTTCAAACAGCCTTTCCGGACTCCAGATTTTAGCCGAGATAATCCTCTAAAGTGTGAATATGCTCATGTGTATTTCTGAATGTTTACCGCCCTCTTAGGGGGTTGCATGTTTTCACAATAGACCTGGTACCACGACAGAGTGTAACGCAGACTCACCTGCCTCCCGGTTTGAGCATAAACAATAGTTAGGAAACATTTTTCTTTTTTTGGGAGGGGAAAAAAATGAAATATGGAGAAGAGAGGTGAAGTGCTAGCTGGCTAACCGTAGCATGTGATGTGTGTGCCAAAGCCCTGAGCTGTTGTTCTTCACTCGGAGTGGTTTCCACAGAGGTGAGTCCAGGTGGAATAGCCTGTGAGCCCCTCTGTTACCCCTGTTGCCTCTGATGACCGACTCCCACTCAGAAAGGAAGCTGACAGTGACAGGGACCCACCTGGAGCGCTGCGCTGTGTTGGTTGATGGTTGCAGTTTGATACAAACTAATGCGTCCATGTCCACATCTAAGTCCTGTTGAAGCATCCGCATGAAAGAACTCCACTGAAACGGTATATTATGTCCGTTATCACACAATGTTAAATGATCCGAAGCGCATGGCAACAAACCAAATTCTGTCAGGCCTAGTATCAAATAATGCGCTGTAGGGTGAACTGTAGAATTCCCCAACCTGACTTGCCACATGCGACACGGAACGATCTGAGAGGCAGTCATTGGGAACGGTTTGGAGAAAATACCAGAAACGCCTTTCCTGTAGAGAAAAGCCTTCAGTGTCGTTCTTTGCTCTTCTTTCAGTAAACAAATACTCTGCAGTTCTGATAGAACTGATGCGATCGCAGCAACTATGCTAGCATCTTTAGGAGCCGCCGCGGCCGTTTAGAAGAAACTCCTCTCCCATGATGGATGTACAGAGACCTGGATTCAGGGTTGGAGGTGGGGCCCCGTTCACTCCATGAAGCAAAAAGAGGTTTGACTTCCAGTTCTAAAATTTGCCGATCTCCCGTACTAATGGGAAGATTATCATTACTCAAAGCCTGATGAGATGCATTTTTGTGCGATCTGGTGATATGGAGAGAATCTAGCTGCCATGCAAGGCAAAGATTCCCAACCCATAAAAGCTGTTTTTAGCTCATTGGTGACAGAAATAAGCATGTTTTGGTATATTTGATAAGTTAAGTCTCTGTCCCAGGTCCATATTTTTTAACTCTAGCAGCGGTTAAACTGGACATACATGGAGCCAACATTAGCATTGATTTGAAGTTTCTGGCCACCTGCCAGATATAAGTCCGATATTAGCTCTCCTGTAAACTCTGATTTGGTCTCCACCACTGTATGAGAAACACTCTTTATCTTGTGAACTGAACGAGGTTGATGTGAGGGGAGTAGTGGGCCGTAAAAAGCAAAACAATGAGCTGAAAGACCCCAAATGATCGTTGTGTGACGTTGATCCCCGCGGGCCTCTTTTACGTTACAGCCACTTAATCCATTGTTGATGTGAAAACATTGATGAGTGCAGCTTTAAACCAAACTGACAGCGTTACTAACAAGTTAAGTCTCACCCAACAAGGATCCACACAACCGTAATGTGACTTTTTCCAAATTGTCTCATCTTCCGCCTACAGCTGCTTCCCGTTGAAGGGTTTTTGTATCCGTTTCCTAGGTGCCTTCTGCTCCTCACTTCTACTCCACCTCAACTTGCGTGACCTTTCCACCAGGCTGGTACTTGTTCATCCCTCTCTGTACGAGGGAACAAGGCGTGGCCGAGCCATTTGGAGCCAGCGGCAAAATCTCTGCGGGCCTCACGCGTCGTCTGAGCCCGAGCCAATCCTCAGACAACAGAACATGAAAGCGACGCATATTTTTCAGCAAAATAGATGGCCTGACTCAGTGCCGATTAGTTTTTCCCCTTCTTATTCCCTGCTTTCCCTCCACCCCCCTCCCTCCCATTCCTGTGAAGTCTTGACAGTCCAATCAGGTTGAAGAGAACGCATTGGACTTCATTGTTTCAACTCATTATGATCCTCTTTCACATAAGCTCTTGTTGATCTGCATACCTTTTCAATTTGCGTGGAGCCGGGGAAGAAAAAAAAAAAAAAATGCAAATAGTGCGAGGCGGAATGGAGCATGTCCTTATCTGAACACAATCAGGCTTGCCGTCGCCCCGAGGCCCGGGTCTGTTCTGCTGCTGGCAGCCACGGCGCTGTGTGTTTTGCTAAATCAATGTGAAAGTCTGAGCAGAATAGGGGAAAGACATTTTTTCCAGCCCACATCAGTGGAGCAAAAATATTCGCCATTAAAATCCGCCCCTCATCTCGTTATTCAAACCGCAATTAATCACAAGAGTGTAAGCAATGCTCAGTCATATCGAGGGCAGGGCTAGGAACCGCTAAGAGTCGGGTTTACTCGGGCCTTTTGTGTCGCGCTTTAAATCAATAATGCTTTGTTTCTGTAGGTATTTAGTGCGGGGAAGTAATCGGAACGAGCTCGCGCTGTCATTTGTTTTGTGGGTGCTGTGTATTAGATGGGAATGGGATAGATTTTTTGGCGGTGGCGTGTTTAATCAGCAGCCTCTACTTGTGTGGGCTTCAGTCCTCCGACTCCCTCATCGTGACAGTTTTTCGTCCTTTTTCTCCATCTTCCTCTCTGTCTCCGTCTGTCCTCTCCGTCTCTCTCTCTCTCTCTCTCTCCCTCCCTCTGTCCTTCCCCGAGACGTCGCCTTGCCGGCGGGCGATCAGGTCGGATCATTATTTTGAAGCTCAAACGGGCCGTCTGGACACGGGGATCGGAGGGATGAATCGACACGCAGAGCTGGCAGCGTGTACAGCGGTCCGGACGGGAGCCTGCCTCTCATCCTCACCTCGGCGCTCGGGGTCGCTCTGTTGTTCTCCGCGCCGCTCGGGATGACTAAAAGTGCCTCGCAGACAGACCCCTGTTAAAAACATATCCATCCGCGCTTCAGACCTGTGAAGGATGAGGAGCCACACTTTGATACAGAGAGCTGCCCGAAGGGGGGAGCGTCTCAGTATGAGTTTTGTCAGCTGCAGCAAGAAGGCCGGGAGAGGAAGAAAAGACAGGGAGAAAGGGAGAGAAAAAGACCCCCCCCACCCCCCCCACTCTCAGACACTTCTATCGCGTTCTGAAATCTTAAATATTAGACCGTCAGCTTAAGATGTGTTGCGTCAATGCACGTCCAGATGGAGTTACATGTGCATGAGCGTCTCAGATGAAGGCGCAGTTTAGATGATGGGGTGAAACCGGCGAGGGAGAACTTTCAAGGCTAAAGAGTCTGACAGAAGCAGCGGGGTTAATGAATATGCTGTTTGCTGCCACGCTCCGGCAGTGCTGAGGAGGGGGGAGAAAGAGAAAAGAATTCTCTTTTTAGATCAGGGCTCAACACCCACAGCCAGCAATGATGCAGACCATACCAAACATACGTCGATTCCGCAGTACCAAACACACAGCGCCTCACTTTTTCAAGGGCGCGTAGAATCGGCGCCGTCGCGAGCGACCTCTGTCTGCCTCTGTCGCTGGTCGGACGGCGTCCGTTCACCGAAACGAGCTGCAGCCGGGAGGGAAACGTCATGTGAGAATAAAAGTTCATAAACTCAGAGTGAATAGAGCTGTCCTTCTTTGTCACTGTGAAGCACTAATCAGAACACAGATTTATTCATTACTAATTGTTCAGCAGAGATATTTGCAGCGTTTACGTGCGGCCTAATTAAATCTTGTTCTAATAGGAGCTTAACACCGGGGCCACGAGCCTCATTAACATAAAACTCCCTCCATGTGAGGAACACATTAACATGCTCCTCGGTCTCGATGATTGTCCTCGTGTTCACTTGCACACATCTTCTTCCTCACCTCCTCGTCTTCTCCATTAGTGAAAAACCCTCTGCCTCCTTGTGTTTTTTTTTCCACGGCGGCGAATGATAGTGCCATCTGGTCTTGTGGGAAATTAGAGGCGAGAGCGCCGGGGCGAATGGCCCCCGGCGAGCCCTGCCCAGGAGGCAGAGGCAGGCAATCTGCTGCAGACTGTCTGCACACAGGAATGCACCATCCCACTTCACCGGAGCCCCCCCGACGGCCTTTCTGGAGTCGGCTCGCTGAAACATGCTAAAGGCTAGCGCCGCTCTGCCAAGAGCTACTGTGGAGGAGAGCTGCAGCATGGCTGTGCTTTGTTTATTGAGAGTGTTGTCCTGCCGGCCGGAAAGCCGTCTCTCCCGATCTTTGTTTATTGTTCTCCATTCCTGAAGATGTCTGACGTGGTGAAAGTGAGACGCTGAGCACCGCTCTGCTCTTCATAAACAGCGGCAAACACAGGGAGGAGGTCAGGGTGGATGCGTGTGAAAAACACCGGACTTTTGTCCAGGACACCGCTGTTAGGGTCCCTAAGAAGTCCCAGAAGTCAGAACGTTGATTTCTTTGTCACGCTACTTTGTCAGGCAGAAACCTCCGGTTCTGAAAAGTGAAGCCAATGTGGAAGTGCCTTAAAGCTGCATTCTCTCTAGTGTCCAGCAGGGGGCGACTCCTCTGGTTGTATAGAAGTCTAGTCTAAAATGACTCTACTTCTCTCTAGTGTCCACCAGGGGGCGACTCCTCTGGTTGTATAGAAGTCTAGTCTAAAATGACTCTACTTCTCTCTTGATTTATTCCCTCAGTAAACATTGTAAACATGAGTTTATGGTCTCAATCTCTAGTTTACAGTCTTCTTCAATACAGCATGATGTTCATTTAGTACATTATGCTCCATTTAGAGTCAAACAGACCATAAAGCAGGGGACGCTTTAGGGGCGGGGCTACACAGTGATTGACAGGTCTCTACCACAGTGTTGTCCGGTCTGAAGGTTCGTCTACAACTTTTCAGTTCATGGAAGTTATTTCGAACCTTTTTGGTTGTCTAAAAATGTCTTATTCAGCCTTCGGTGGTACTTAGCTCCACCCTCTAGTGTCAAACCAAGAAGGCGACAGCCAACACCCACGATGCCGATGGCCAAACCGTGTGACGTCACGGCGGCTCTTTGTAACAATGAGTGAGGACAACGCACACTGGTATCAGACTCACACAGGTATAAGTGTTTCCTGAAGAATTCTAGACGTTGTTGGACATCTTGAACATATTCGTCATGGTGCAGTTCCTCATCTGTTGCTGCATGCCACACAGTTGGCGGTTCACTACTCTAGAAGGGTCAAAGAACAGCACTCGTGGAATAATTATTGCTTAAGTGTCTCGCTCGAGGACACTCTGTCATTAGTTGCTGTGGGGAAGCCATCGGGGTGCCCAGTAAATATTGCTTCCACTGTCATGTTAGTACAATACTGCGTACGCGTCTGGTTTGTCCTGACGACCTTGGTGATGAGCTGTCACGTGGCGAAGCTCACGGTGCGTTAGTCACACGTGAAGCCACGGGACCGCCCAGACTCACTGCACTCATCTGCCCGTACAGGACTTCCACCTGCTGTACGAGGAGGCGCGCTACTACCAGCTGATGCCCATGATCAAGGAGCTGGAGCGCTGGAAGCAGGAGCGCGAGCAGCGGCGGATGGCGCAGCCCTGCGACTGCCTGGTGGTCCGCGTCACACCCGACCTGGGCGAGAGGATCGCCCTGAGCGGCGAGAAGGTCCTCATCGAGGAGATCTTCCCGGAGACAGGAGACGTCATGTGCAACTCGGTCAACGCCGGATGGAACCAGGACCCGACGCACGTCATCCGCTTCCCCCTCAACGGCTACTGCAGGCTCAACTCTGTCCAGGTAACACACCCTCTGTCCGCCGCCATCCTCCCGCTCTCTGCATGTGGCACATTTACCTCAGTGCTAGACAACTTATGCTAAACTAATCTAGTTGTAATATTTGACAACGGTACTAATCTTTCCACATTAGTGATTCTAATGTCCTGTTGGCCATGCAAGTGTGGTATTTCTGTGGGGGGGGGGGTGTTCCTGATGTATGAATTAAAATTGTGAGTTACAATACCGTCAGAAAAAAACAAAACAGCTAATATGTGAAGGCGAGACACGACAGGCAAACACATTGTTTTTCATGCACTGGTCAATGTTGAGATTTTGGTCTATTTTGCCTCCATAACTTTTCAGATATATGGAGTGGTACAAAGAGGAAACCATTTGTATCCAACGTTAAGATTCATGTTCTGGAAAAGCAGCACATTTTTCAGACGCTCTCAATGTAAGTGATCAATGGGGAGCACTGACACGACTCACATGTGGCGCCTCCCCTCACGTGATCTTGCGGCGAAGCCCTTGAGTACGTTTGGTCTCGACGCTGTGGTTCTGTTGTTCTGTTTGCTTTGGCATCGTGGATGTTTTATGGCATCAGCCCCGCCACCGTTATTTAATCCAGCAAAGGGTTTTGCTGAGCGAGCGAACCGTTTTTCACCAGCACCCTTCAACACTTTCATGCACACCTGGCTGCCATTTGTACTGTAAGACTGAACTGCTCCACTGAGCGTTAGCTGCCTAGCATAGCGTCCAGATGTCTGTTTGCAGATTTGTATTTTCAGGTCTTTTCAGGTATTTCTTCTCTTCATTGCTTATGAGCCAGAATTCCACCGTTCCACTTTGCTCTGAGGCAGTTGGCGGGATTTGTGGCCCTTTGTACTGCATTGTGCCACAGTGGAGATAATAGCTCCTTGTCAGTAACAGAGATAATAGCCACTCTGATGGAGCTACAGTCAGTTGGTCGACAGATTTCCATTGGTAATGGTGGGCGTGCAGAGTGTGTGAAGTTTTTCATTCTCTCTCCCAAGTGACTTTTGCATGATGTGAGATCTGAGCTTGTCCTGTAGTAGTGTGACCGCTCATTGCCTTACTGCAGGCCTACTGTATGTTATTCTCAAGCAGGTAGCCCGGCTCAGATCCCCTTGGGTTGACCACGGAGCGCAGTAAAGCAGCGAGACGTCAGAAAAACTCGTTTTTGCAGTTGTGTTACCCAGAGAAGGTCCGCGAGGCGGGAAACATAACAGCCTCACACCACGGGGCTCGATGTAACACACTCCGGTGCCCACAGCCACGAACGGGCCGACACATAAGATGAGCCTCCCCCACCTCCGCTCCGCTCCCTCCGGCACCCAGAGGCAGCGACTCCCAGGCAGGCTAGTGCGCTCTGACACCTCCACCTCCCTCCTGCCGGCGCGTGAGAGACCACCTCCGGGGAGGAGAGCCTGAGCGAGCGGGACAAAGAACGCGTGGACTGCGGCCATGCAGACTGCAGAAGAAAGAATGAAGAAGAGGAATGGAAAGTGTGTGTGTGTGTGTGTGGGGGGGGGGGGGGATAATATGCATAATTTACGCTTTACTCCTTTTTAAGACACAGCTCCTATTTTTTTTTTATTTAAAAAAAAGACTCCAATATAACTCCGCTCCAGGCGATTGAAACACACGTATTGCATTTTTTAATACCATACTTACAATTTCTCAAACAGCCTAAACCGGTTTATACTTCTTTTATAGATTTTTAAATGACTTGCAATATAATTAATTGGCCGCATCAACTAACACAACATTTTCCCACTCTGTTTACCAGTGAGACTGGTTACGGGATGTGAGCGCGTCTCACTAACGTGGTCTGAAAGAAGGTTTTTATGGCTTCGTTTTTCCCTTTCATCGGGCTGCTCCTCCTCCTCCTCCTCCTCCTCCTCCTCTGAAGGAGAGGTGAGCCGAAAATCCTCTCCTCAGACAAACCGCTAACGCAGAGAGAGAGAGCCGGTTCTCCAAGGTTCCCCCTCTGTCTCACTGGCCTCACTCGGTTAAGGCGTTTATTTTTGTTTTTACTGTTGTCGGCTCCTTTAAGACGCACACACACACACACACACACACACACACACACACACACACACACACACACACACACACACACACACAATTCTGTTGAAAAACAACAACACACACATATGCAAGCAGAGTGGAGGGGCCCGGCTCATTGAGTCGATTAGAGGAGGACGCGGGGAGCAGATGGAGGTGTTTCTTCACTGTAAGGGGAGATGCTTCTCAACAGCTCCCTCATTCTGTCTCCCTCATTGTTGCGTGAAGGTATGAGAAGGTTGGGAAAGTGATCCTCGTCTCACCCGCCAGACAATGAGCCTCTGATCCTGTTTCAGCCCTGGACCCTGACCCAGGGGAGCGCAACCACACCCTGCCATAGAGGAAGAATTAAAGGGGGGGGGGACGCAGAGCTGTCTGGAGCGGAGAATCTTTGACAACGAGAAGGAGATGGACATGTGAGAGCTTTTAAAAACCTGCTCTGTTTTGAGTTTTCATTAGAGGAATCACTTTCGGCTCAAACGGTGTCAGTGAACTGAAGGTACTGTTGTCGTCCGGCCCAGGGCTGGAAAAACCACTAGACCTTGTGATACTGTGGTCACAATGAGACGACATGACGTCTGTCAATGCAGCAACCCAGTTTATTATTCCGCTTTTTATTCACTTAAACACCCCGAAGGTCAGAAGACGCGGTTATCCTTCGGAGTGAAACATCTCATTCAATTACTCAGTGATATTCAAGGAATCCTTAGGCTGATGCACGATTAGATCATCTTCTACTTATAGCTAGTTTAGTACTTTATCAATACTAACTGTTTGCATCAGAACGAAAATCTTGCGAGGGAAAGTTTTACGATCCTACAGTGTACGCTGTAAAGTCTCCTTCAGTCCTTCATGGAGTGTATTCAGATGTGAGTGAGGATGAACAACTCCACCGTGGCGACTGCTACTCCACCAAGTCATGAAGGAATTTAGGGAATTAATGCGAACCACCTGCGCTGTGATGTAGATCCAGCGGGGAGAAACGGAGAGCAGCACTTAACGGAGGGAAAACATTTAGCCAAAGAGCCACAGAGGTGTACACACACACACACACACACACACACACACACACACACACACACACACACACACGGAGCTGGAGCCGGGGCCCCGCTGCTCAATACATCACCGTGATGAAGCACTCAGATCAGAGCGGAGCCGATCCGTCCTTCATCAATGTGACAGCGGCGGCGGCCGTAGAGAATCCCCCCCCCCCCCCCCCCCCCTCTTTGCTGCCCAGGCGGCGAACGCAACGTGTCGCAACACTCTCTTACATGTCACACTGCCACTCCATCAATCCTGCGCCCGGGTGGAAAGAGAGAGCGCCGCTCATCAGAGCAGACGAGGCCACACAAACACCTCAGCCGGGCTCCTCAGAGGCCCGAGCGGCAGAGCGACACATTAACGCCGCTTGTGGTTTGGGGGTTTCTCTGTACAGCCTGTGTGGCGTTCAGGCCCCAACGGGCAGCCGATTAACCTGCAGTACGGTGGGGGTGAAGACCGGACCGCGGGCCCGCTGACAGCTTCAGCAGCTGGCGCCAGAAATATTGTTTCTGCTGGATGCAGCTTGGTTAGGTAGATACACCTGGAGGACAAAGGTTTTATATTCATTGTTATGTCACATAAAATACAAGCATCAGTGGTGGAAGAAGTATTCAGATCTGTTAAGTAAAAGTAGCAATTCTACTGCTCTGCTACAAGTAAGTCTTGTTTTCAAAATCATATTTTATGGAACGTCAGGTGAAAGCACAAGGAACCGGAGTCAAACGCACGACGCAGAGGGAGGAGTGAGGTACAGAGCGTCGTCATTCCCACTCGTCACATACCGACGCTTTGACAGACTCTTTGGTCTAACCTGCTAACCTGCTAACGTGCTAACGTGCTAACGTGCCCAGCATACGGTCGCAGGATACATTTGGTTAGAGCTGGGAATTCAAAGGAACACTTGCTTAGGTTAGGTTCAGGAGAAAAATCACAGGTGGGCTTCAAATAACTACGTAAAGAAAACAAAACCACTTAATAAGGTTTCATCTTTTTAAGTTTAGGGAACAAAACTAACATTATTAGGTTAAGGGAACAAAACCACCTAGTTAGATTCAGGCACCTTTATTTGTTTAAGGCATAATCACCACTGTTTTATGTGTAAGCAACAAAACCACTTTATTAGGGTTTAGGCAACAAAACTAACATTATTAGGTTTGGGCAACAAAACCACTTTATTAGGGTTTAGGCAACAAAACTAACATTATTAGGTTTGGGCAACAAAACCACTTTATTAGGGTTTAGGCAACAAAACTAACATTATTAGGTTTGGGCAACAAAACCACTTTATTAGGGTTTAGGCAACAAAACTAACATTATTAGGTTTGGGCAACAAAACCACTTTATTAGGGTTTAGGCCTGAACACAGTTCTTCTGGTTGAAAGTCCTGTATTTGATTGACTCGTTTTTCTCCTCTCCCACGCACCATTTTTGGGCTTTTTTTGGTGTTTCTACCAAAGCCTGGTGGGTCTCACAGTGAAGTTAAAGGGTCCCTTGTGTGTTGATATCAGACAAAGCGTACAAAGGCATTCTGACGCCCTGGGAACGAGAACAGGCTGGGCACATGTCAGTTCTCATTCCCAGTACAGAATCTGGCCAAGCTATCTAAAAACACTAAGCAAAGGCAGACTGTAAACACACAGAAGAAAGGTCTAAAGCACACCGCGAATACTGAAGGAGACGAGGCACAAACACCAACTTAGAAAAGCTGCACAGAGGAAGCAGAGCGCAAAGACTAAAACACAATGAAACAGGGACAGGTGACAGCAGGACCAATGAGGGACAGGTGACAGCAGGACCAATGAGGGACAGGTGACAGCAGGACCAATGAGGGACAGGTGACAGCAGGGCCAATGAGGGACAGGTGACAGCAGGGCCAATGAGGGACAGGTGACAGCAGGACCAATGAGGGACAGGTGACAGCAGGGCCAATGAGGGACAGGTGACAGCAGGACCAATGAGGGACAGGTGACAGCAGGGCCAATGAGGGACAGGTGACAGCAGGACCAATGAGGGACAGGTGACAGCAGGACCAATGAGGGACAGGTGACAACAATCACACAGGTGGGAAACACACAGGGGAAGGAAGTGAAGTAGGTGAAAAGCTGTTCTCAACAAGGTGTGTGGACCATCTGGAGTAACCGGGTCATGGGTTCTAGAAAGAGACATTGCTGTTGAGTTTAATGTGTTCAAAGGAAGTTCAAATGATTTTTTTTTTTGGCGCTGCAGCACAAGCCGTCTACTCCCATCATACGGGAGAGAGAGCAGACATCTGTAGGCCGGTATCTCCAGAACTAGGCAGCGCTCACTGAAACGCTCCAGATCGATGGAAAGAAGAACACGTGTTTCTGATGTAGGTGTCGACTGTCCCTTCAGGTAAAAACTGCGTACAGTACTTGAGAGTATGTACTTTGTTTCTTCCACCACTGGTAACCGTAGTTTTCGCACCACAAAGCCAGAAACCACAGACGCAGATGAAGAACAGAAAGGTTACTGAACGAGTCCGATGGTCTTCACTGTTCACCTGTACTTACACTAGGCTCACTAGATGACTGTGGATACGTGAGGACACTTCAAATCAAAGTGTCCTTTTCTATCGGTGAGCTCAAACACAAACACATCCACTTAATGAATGTGCCGCAAATGCAACCAGAATACAATACAGTGTCAAGACTGCTTTCTGGTCGCTTGTGGTTCCTCCACAAAGCTGGCAGATGGTTCAGAATCAGAAGGAGTTGGAGCTTCTCGGCTGCTTCACGCCAGATGCTTGTGATAAGCGTAGGACGCGATGCAGAGACTGCTGTTAGCAGCTCCTTGTCACATATTAAAGACCGTGCATAGTTAAACAAAAGCGACCCCCCCCCCCCCCGTGAGCACGAAGCCCATCTCAAGTGTGTGTGTGTGTGTGTGTGTGTGTGTGTGTGTGTGTGTGTGTGTGTGTGTGTGTGTGTGTGTGTGTGTGTCAAACACGTCAATCAACCCTGAGCCCCGCGCCGTGAGGAGCGAGCGTCTCCCGGCGCCTCCTGAGAGAGGTGTTGTGAGTGCGTGTGCTCCGGTGGCCATCAATATTACATGGTGCTCCGGTTAGCAGCCCCGAGACTCATCCACTTTGATTCCCGCTCCGCCATCTTGGGCTGCGTTTGGAGACACGCGGTGCTGCTGGGAGGTTGGAGGAGCCCCCGCTCCCCATCCCCCCCGTTTGCGACCCCAGATTGAGTGGCAGCTCAGTGAGACTGTGTTTTTTGGGGGCAGATCCCTGTGCAGCCAAGGCGACCCCGTAACAGTGAGAATGGCTGATTGTGTTTCAAATGTACGAGGATCACTGGGTCACCGGGGGACGAAGACAGACGCTTCCATTTGTCTCTCTGCTGCGATCACAAGCAGGACAAAGAAGCCGAGAAGAAGTGCTCAAGTTCTGGGTACGAGTTGCAAACTTTGGTGAAGTTTTCCGTACCCCTTCCGTATTCACATTTCCCGTGTTGATAACGATACGATATTGACGTACCTCAAGCACAGTCGGAGCATCTCCGCAACTCTGGGAAGGGGAGGAATAATTAGCCGCAGTTCCATTTCACGGGAAATCACCAATGCTCGGAATGAAAGTTCGCCACGGTTCCGCTCGAGCGAGGCGGGAAAGTGAGCGGAGAAAATCTGCACGAGTTCAACATGAGCTGGGATCTGAGCGCCTGCGGCCCCAAGCGTGTTGTGCTGCTGAACTGAGCCACCAGGACATGTTTCAGCTTTTTAAGAGGGTGCTTTACTCTCTGTTGTCAGCTGGGATTGATTTCAGGACATTGTCCCGTGGACATTGAAACCTTTTTGCTGGGATACATCGTAATTATTCAGTGTATTGTTTATCCCCCCCGTGGCACTAATTCACTGTGTCAAACTGAATGTGAACATTTTGTATTTCCTTCTTTCATGGCTTCTTATAGTCATTACAGTACCCTTGAATCAGTTACGACTATCTGTAATAATATCCTTAAGTCTTTTGTGTCGCCGTGCATTAATGATAAAAGTGTTTTCAGACTATCTTTATTGATCAGGCCACGCTCCTCTGTGACCAAATCCATCGGCGAACATGACGGTCCCACACGCGTTAAGAGACGATGGAGGGCGGAATGCAATGTGATGCAACGATCAAAGACGGCTCTGTAATATCATTTCCATAATCGTTAGGCTCCTCCGTCGTCTGTCATGGATGCGGGAGTGTTTGATGCTTGGGCAGGTCTCTTAATTAGCCGTCCTCACCATCAGCTGTCTGACGCCCCTTCTGTCTCCCAAATTGCGGAGTTTGTCGTCGCCATCGAATGGCCAGAAGACGAAAAACAGGAGGGGGCGGGGGGGGAACTTTTCTGCTTACAAGCAGCATGTCGGCCCCCCAGTTTAACGAGGAAGTGGGGTGTGGGTTCAGGTCTGCTCAACAAGTCTGTGCGTTGTAATTTGCATTTGTCAGTTTGCCTTCTATAGCTCTGCGTGTGATTCATCCGCTCTAATCCCCAGTCGAGACGGGCCAGGCTGCAGCCTTTGGACCCCAGGAGGCCGAAATGCCCCAATTCTTTCGCCCTCCGACGGGGCCCTCGGTTCTGTAATTAGAGAGGTCATTCTGCACCACGAGTGTGTGTGCTAGTGCGTGTGTGTGTGTGTGTGTGTGTGTGTGTGTGTGTGTGTGTGTGGGGGCATCTGAAGAAACTGATCTATTTTGTGTGAACTTCTCTCGCTCTGTATCTGGCAGGAGGGGATAGCCCTCGGCGAGACCTTTCATTTCCATGCGCTGCACACTCCATTAAAAAGGACGGGGAATAAGTAAATACACAGCACTCCTCGCACTGGGATTTAGATATACCCCCTCCAAAGAAAACTAAAAAAAAAAAACAACATCCCACAAGGATTACAGCAGATGAGGAGAGAAAAAGGGGATCTTGTAGTTCACATGTTTGCGTCTGAGCGTGTCTGCATTCTGGACTCCATGGCTAACATGCACCCCCGTCTGCCGCTCCTCTCCCCGCAGCTGCAACACGTTGTCCTCACACGGATCACCCGCAACTCCCATCCTCATTCCCCGCACGTCGCTCTTCCTCCTTTTCGCTCACGGACCTCGCTTCTCCTCTCACCCCGGCCTCATTACTCAAATTAGGAGCTCCAGTAATCACCGCGCTGAGCCCCCTTAACACACCTCGCTCGCACTCCTGCTCTCCTCATCCCTTTGAGCTCATGCCCCTCGGTTCAGTAGCCCCATCCAGCACAGGCGCCATGAATATTGCAGAGGTGGTGTTGATGTCGAAGCGCCCCCTGGTTTTATCCCATCACTGGCGTGAGATCGGAGGAGTGGTGGGGGGGTTCTTTAATGACACACGGTGTATGTTGTGACTGATGAAGAGCACAAGCTGCTGTGAGGATGGATGGCTATCACACAGTATCCAAGACGTTTGCTGCTGATGAGAATTTACTGCAGCAGAACCCCGTAAAGTTCTGGTGATGAGATACCACGATACCTTCCTATAAGTCATCGTTCATCACACAGAAAATGTACTTTTATCTAAACGTTCTTGGCTCATTCCCTTTCTTGCAGAGAGTTAGACCACTGTCGTGTCTGTTCAATAACTATGAAGCTCTGGTTAGCCCAGCGACCGGGAAGCAGCTCGCTGGGTTTTGTTGCGAGCAGGTTCCACCTCCCAGCACCTCTACAGGTCACCATTCAACACGTTTCAGGTGTGCAAAAAGAAAAGTGTAAGAAACAAATTGCCACTTTACTGGGAATTAGCTAAAGTAGCTATTTTCCTTTGTGAAGCAAAACGTTAGCGTCAGCTGGCTTCAGCTTCATGTTTAGCACCAGACACAGGAGAGGAATCAATCTTCTGTCTGACTGTCAGTGAATCAGTGAATCACCGTCTTTCTGAAAAGAATTCACTTTTTTCTTGAGCAGAGTATGAAACCCGTTTCTCTATCAGTAATACCTCTCACTTACATTTAGCTCTATCGACATCGTCTTAATTATTAATGGCCGTTTCTTGCCTTCCCTCCTTTCTGTCCCCGTCTGTCCTCAGGTCCTGGAGCGTCTTTTCCAGAAAGGCTTCAGCGTGGCGGCGTCTTGCGGCGGCGGCGTGGACTCTTCCCAGTTCAGCGAGTACGTGTTGTGTCGCGAGGACCGACGGAGTCTCTCCCTCAACACGCCCATCAGGATAAAACAGGAACCGCTGGACTAGAGCGTCCTGGGAGAGGGACTGCCAACCCTACCAACACTCCTCCCGTCTCCCCACAACACCACCCCGACCCTAACTACCCCCGCCCCCCCCTCGCCCCAACAGGACCACAACCACCCCAACATACCGAAGTATTAGCGGAGGCTTGTTAACCTCGCCGCCTCTGCGGAACTCTTAAGGGGAATGTAGTACCAAACAAAGGAGGAAAACAAAGAAAAGTATCAGCAGCAAAAGGTTCTGATTAAGTGAAATGACGGCCGAAGAATCTGGGACTGAGACGAAAACGACGACTCGACCCACGCAGCTCACCTGAAACATTTTAGCACCGCGACTGGTTGATTTCTCTTCCCTGTAATTCTTATAACAAAGGTGTCATGACCCTTTCTGGAGTGACACAACTGCCCCCTCCTCCCAACACACACACACACACACACACACACACACACACACACACACACACACACACACACACACACACACCACCCTTCTTTCCCTCTGTCAGTGGTGTATCATCCGGTTCTGTCTCGGTATGAGGCCCATGTCTGGTCTGCTGTGGGACAAGAAAGCTTTGGCAGACAGGACGCTGTTAAGGATGACAGGAAGAGGACATAATCCCATCTCGCGAGTCCCCCAAAAGGCCCCAAATCCCCTCCAACCCCCACCCCCCCCCCCCCCTACACCACACACACACACACACACACTCCACACACACACACACACACACACACACACACACACACACACACACACACACAGGCCTCGCTGCAGACGACGGGGCGCCTCGCCGAAAAACAGCATCGTTCGCCAAACTGATTGTTTATTACAATTTTCATTGTTGTTTCTAAAGTATGTTCTTCTTGCTCCTTTTGCTGTTCTTATCATGACACGGTGTAAACAATTATTATTAATAGGATTATTTTTAATGTCTCTCTTTCCCTTTCTCCAATATGAAGGATGTATGAACGCTGTATTCATTAGGCTTTGAGAGCTTGTGAAGGGAGCGTTTCTTGGCAGGAGCTGCAGAAACTCGGATGCCCGCAGGCTATGTGGCTAAAGCGATCTGGCTGGCAACACATTCGGAGCCGGAAAAAGTCCCATTGTTCAAACAGGGATGGAAGAGAACCTGGATCTTACACAAAACATGTTATAGTCAAATGTGTAGCACACATGCAAAAAAAGTGCTTTGGAATTCCTGCTTATTAGCTCTAAAACATATCTCGGGTCTCTGATCGGGTTCTCTCTCATGGGCACAAACCTTTCCTCTTATTTAGCAGAAATTTCAAGAAAGTCCGTGAATTTGAAACCCAGGTTGACGTTGCACTAGCTCTGAGTGTATTGCGGTTTTGTCGAGTTAGAATGTTCAAGGCTTAATGACCGACGTGGACGTTTACCAGTGTGTCTCGTGATCCGCAGGGGGACGTACTCTAAATGCTTTCGATGTTTCTTTGCACTTAAAACGTTTCCTACGGAGCTGGCCTGCCCCCGCTCTCACCCAGCACTCCTTTGAACCCAGTCAAGCTGTTTTATCTGTCTCGTGTTTCACTAAAGGGCCGAAAACAAGCGAAAGTTACAACAGAACAAATACTGTAGGTACCAAAGGGGACAAGGTGCCTATAAAGGCGTCATCTCTTCTACCAGTTTATAGCTTAAAAAAAAGACACGAGTGTATGAAGGGCAGCAACAGCCGCTCCTCCGGGCCTCCGGTCCCGTTTCGTTGAGAGGAGCTCACAGTACCTCCAGACGAAGTTTGAGAGGCAAAGTCTGCTTCTTTCAATATTGTCACTTCTAAGCCCAGATTACTGCGACGGTTCTTCACATGTATGTGTGGCAGAACCCGACGTGAACCGTACTCCTTCACAAAGAGGCGAGTGGGCGGCGTTTACTCTCTCCCATTCTCTCGCCCTCATTCTCAAACATTTCTGGATCAAAGGCAGAAATACAAGAAAGGCCAAGTTTCCACGCTTTGTATCTGTGTGTAACTTACAGATGCTGTTTCTTCCATTTGGAAAGACTGATAAAAAGAAAAGAGAAGTCCATTCTGATCTTTGTGGGCGCTGGCGTGTGTTTTTTAAAACCCTCTAGTTGTTCATTAAAGACGGGCGGTAGCTCCTCCGACCACGCTGTCCTAACATCTGCTCTCTCCGGATGGCCGCTGATTAAACAGGCCCGTCGAGTGGATGAAGATGAGCTCGGTGCAACTCCCAGTCCGGAGTCCCCCCCCCCCCCCCCCCCCGGGGGTCTGGTTCACAATCAAGCCCCTCTTTGTTGTGACCTGCCGGTGGCCTGAGCCTTTGCATCCAGTCGCCTCAAAGGGAATGGTCAACCAGGCCTTTTCATGTGCCGAGGCATGTCGGGCTCTTCACAGCGCTCCTCGCCCCCCCCCCCCCTTCCTCCGCCTCCCTGAAGGCTCCCAGCTCAGCGGTGCCAGTAGAGACCACCCCCCCAATGCCCCCCGCTGCTGTGTCATCCCCATGCCCTGGTTTAAAAAAATAAAAGAAGCCTGCACTGTGGCCCCGCTGGACCACACACTGCATCAGACCAAACTGATGAGTCAAATGTGAGGCCCTCAGAAGTTACTGCACAGCCAGGCGACCTGACTCCGCTGCTGCTCTTTGATGCATCGCTATGAGGTGTGGAAACTCCTCTGGGTGGTTCTTGAGCAAACAGGGGTTAGAAAATAAAAATACGACAACCACATGTCTGCAACTTTGACCTTTTTTCCAGGGAAGTAGTTTCTCAATTATGTGGCGTTTGGAGATCACAGAATGGTCGTCAAAGGGCGTCACGCTCATCACAATACAATCACCAACGGTCGTTCAGGCCCACGCCTGAAGCGACTCAAAGGAACTACATGTGCAGCTTTGGGCTTCTGTCTGCAATAAGCAAACCCGGGACGCTACGTCTCGGCCTTTTAAGCGAAAGGTTAGAACGTCGACAGACTCCACAGGACGGGAACTTCACAGGCACGTCCACACATGCCCCCCCCCCCCCCCCCCCCCCCCCCCCCCCCCCCCCCCCCCCCCCCCCCCCCATGCCCCCCCCCTTCAGATGAAGTGCTGGTCAGCTTTCGGCCAGCTCGCACACGGCATTCACTCCACCTCTGAGGCGGGTCAGCTGTACAGTTATTGTATATTGAATTACCAGGACTCGGGGTTTCACTGGACCCTCGTGTTTTTAAGAGACCTCTTAGTCCTCCTCACGTAAAAAAAAAGAATTCAAAGCGTCGCATTGTGTACATATGGATTCAAACGTTTCAAAAGGGTATAATAAGGTGCAAATGTATATTATTTAAAGTGTTTAAAAACAATTAGACTGTGGTATTAAAGGGCATGTGTTCATTTGCAGTGTCTCCATTTGACTTTTCTTGCATATTTGCGATAATAAAAGGATGTACTGATGTAGCCCTGACGTGCGTCTCATTGCTCACCGGGCAGCAGCTCGCTCTTACTCAGGGCTGACTCCGGATCAGCGGTCCACGGCTCCGGAGGGACTGAGGAACGGGCCGAGGTCTTGGAAAAAAACCAATACGCTCCCAAACTCCAATATTTTGCACCGAGTTAAACAGTTTGGTCTTTTCAAAAATGCTTCTACTTAATTAGCAGCAGAAAGCTAGAGGGACTTTTCATAGTGGAGCAGCGGCGCTTGACTCAGTTTGTACTTAGCATGTGAAATGTTAGGAATGGAAATGAAGCAGGCTGACTTTATAAAACACAGCGTCTCATTTCTCCTGAAGAAGAGGCAGGAATGAAGGCAGGCGAACATATTGCCGGGTTATTGAGTCATTTTAGAGTGAGATTTACATATTTCTTAATTCCTGTCAAGACTCCGGTCGTACAGGAATATTCATGTTTGCTGTTGGAGTAAAAGGAAAGAAGAAACGGACAAAGTCAGCATCTGCTCAGTTTAGTAAACAGTGTGTTTATTCCTTTACAAAATAGGTACAAATACATAAGTATTGTTTTTTTCTCACACAAACAGGATTTTTTCAAGATATGTACAAGAGTTTACCAAAAATAACGTAGTTCTAATAAACACATAGTTCTGTAAACAATATTTACAAATCACCCTTACATTGAAATGCCATTTCCCGTCTGTTTACTTCAGTGATATTGTCCTAATGTTTTGGCTAAAGAGCTGTAGTAGTAGAAACGTCTCTGAAACCATAGAGATCACTGATCAAATCATTGAAATCACCACAATAGATATTGTTGTGCTTGTTTTTAAAACATGGTGTTTTGGAGATAAAATGTATGAAAATGTGTTAAGCATAAAAGCCAATCCCAAAAAAATGCTAAATAAAATGTATTAATTGTTAAAAATAAGTCGGCAATTTCGTTACTACTTAAAAGACTCTCTGCTATAATACAGTGACAGCGTTCAGTCGTCAGGTAAAATAGATGTAAAAAAAAGTGCTGTCAAAATGTACAACGCACAACAGTTCAAATGTCACCAATATTTAAATACATTTCAATATGACAAGAAAAGCTGCATAGAGGCCAAGATATTGAGTTAAATAGAAAAAAGGACATAAAGGACATAAAGGACAGTCTTACATAACACAACAAAACAAATGTAAGTAACAAGGCGACATGTAAGAGCAGCTGTTTAGTCCCATACGTCTCTTAATACGTCTCTCAATACAAATACAAAGACAGAAACAAGATGGGAAAGTAGACGTCAATTTGAGGCTGAATCAGCTGCGGCGTCCTCCAGGTCCAACGTGACGTCACAGCTGTGGTGTTCAGGACTACAGGGAAGTGCTTTTCATCATCCGGTCATCAGGCTCAACTGAAAGCAGCTGAAGCGTTTTCTGTTAAACGTCATCAACGTGCGGGTAGGGCAGCGAGAGCGGAAAGGTGAAGGAATGTGTGTCTGGATCCGAGGTTTCACTCTCCCCACTCACCGGAACCACCGGAACCACGAGGTGAGCGCGATGCAGCGCGACGTACAAACATCTAGTCATAACAACAATGTTCACAGTATGCGTGGGTAAAAAATAAATAAATACTGACAAGGGTGACCAATCAGAAACTGGCTTCATGTTTTTCTTCGGGGACAGATTCAGGTGAATAGAATAAACCGCCGGATTCGGACTCATTCGAATCACGCGGTTCTACAAAACATCGCAGTGACACGTGGGTTATTCCTTTCTCTACAAAGCTCACGGTGTGATAAAATATACATGCTGTCAAATATTCAATAAGAACTATTTACAGGTACAGCGGGGGGGGGGGGGGGGGGGGGGGGGGGGGGGGGGGTGGAATTGATCGAGATGCTGTTATTTGGAATCCTAATGTTTCAAAACGATGTCTCTGTGCAGAAATCACTCGTTTTCTGAGTTCAGCTCAACGACATTCATTGAACCGGTTCAACAAAGAGAACAAAGGAGAACACATCGCAGGCAGCGTGCACACTTCTCACTCTGAGGTTTGTTCATTGAAGCTATACGTCAAATAAATAGATGCCCGACACGATTGTGGCTCACGAAAACCACTTTGTTCCTTTAACGAATTCAACTTCAACAGAAAGCCTTTAAACGCAGCGTGGACCTGAAACGGAGGAGACACGGATCAACGCTTTCATTTTAGTACGCTTTTTTTTTTCGTTCTCTTCTCTCTCTCAATCAATGTCTTCTTATTAAAAGTTACATCACACGTCACTACAGTACATATGGAGACACAGAAGTGAAACATTAGACCTGATCTGAAGGCACGTGGCTGGGGAGGAGGAGGCTGAGGTCGGGCGCTGAGCGGAGGCTACTTGAGCAGGGCGCGGTAGAGGAGGAGGGAGTGGGCGGTCTCTCTCTCCTGCTCCATGTAGAAAATGATGTCCCTGAGGTTGACGCGGGTGATGCGCTGCCGAGAGTACTGCCGCGATGAGCTGGACGGGCTGGAGGAGCTGGCCGGGGAGCCCGCCGAACCGCCTGAAACCTGGAGAGAAGGGAGGGGTCAACATCTCGGTCAAGTTCACCGTCTTCAATGAGTAACATGGCCTTTAAATACAGCATGACAACATGTTCACTTTCCAACAGGACACCCAGGTAGCTACCGTGAGCGCTGATGTAGTCAGTGGCTGAGCTCACCAACAGAAGAGGCATCGCTTCTAAAAACTGAAACCGCACCAACAACAAGTCCAAAATACTTAAGAGCAGGAACACGGCGGCGAAAATTCCTCGTGGTTTTTTATCAACAAATATTACAAGAGTCGACAAACATTTCTAGCTAAGCATAATGGACAAAGCAACAATTAGCCGTGCCAGCGGCATCCATCGGATGGATCGCCATGAAACCTTGTAGAGGACATTCGTGTTCCCCAGAGGATGAATCGGAAGTACCTTGGTGATCGCCTGACTTTCTCTCTAGCTCCACCGTGGGTTTGGACTCTGCCTTCCAGTACCCACACTACCACAATATTTAGTGCGTCCCAATACATATTATGTCAATCAATGTACACCAAAAATACCAGGGTGTCCTACACATTCTGCAGTGTGCAAGCCAGCCTGCTTTTCTGGCTATTCGGACCCACAATCTTTGCGCAGTTCAAGGTGCAATGTTATGAGAAAGTAGTATGTCCCAACGGAATGCATACTGAACAGTATGTACTTAGTAAAGGCAGCTGCAGTATGTACTAGAAGTGAGAGAAAGTGAGTATGTACTGTCATAAGATTGTTAGCATGCTAACAATGAAAACTAAGGTGGTGAGCAAGGACATTGTACAAAGCATTGTAGCTGCTTAGCATCGGTATGTTAGCACCGTCACCTTGAGCATGTTAGCATGCTGATGTTAGCATTGAGGAAGTCCCTTTATGTATCAAACGTTCCGTGAGTAGTTAGGTGAGCTGAACGTGAAGTGATTGTGCTCTGGGTTTGGGTTTCACTCACTTTACTTTCCCCTTCACTGATGTGTGTTTTGCACTTTCTCTTTCAGGCAATTAGTCCTCACTTAATCACTTTGCCTTGAGTGAACCAAAGGAATCTTTGTGGCGCAGTCGAGGGGATAGCTTCCTGGTTAAACATAGTAACTGTTCAGAAAATAAGCAAACGCCATGTTCCCCATTTCTCATGAGTGAAGTAATCGCTGAATGGCTAACACATTGACGGTATCAATGGTAAGGAATGCAAAGTATACACCTCCAATTAAGAGAAGTAATCCCTCTTGCAGAGCCTGAATAAGATCAAACAGATACGCTAATGACGTCCAGATCGTTAGCTTCACGTTGGGAGACTCTTTTCTGTGGTCAGCTAGCTGAACACGAGGCAGAGGGAAAACACTGGCGACGCTCTCAGGGAAACTTACATTGTTACTTAAGCGTGTCCTTTGGCTCTTTACATCGCCCTGAATATGAACACATTCCCCCTTCTAGAGGGAACAGCGCTGCTGACACGGAGCCCTCGTTGTTTGTGTTTGATCCAGGAAAAAATGAGAAGGACCCTGTATACAGAGGGCCGATACAAATCAAGGGCTGCATTTACATTTGGAAATGAGAAACACTGGGACGGGAATCCAGCAAGTGCCCACTTGAGCCCAGGCAGAGAGAAATAAGACAGACGTTTGAGTCGGGAACACCCTCTCACAATTACCTTGATTGCAGCAGTCTGTAAACACACGGCACAGACAGGCCTTAATTGCAAACACATGATGGGCACGGGTTTACAAGAACCGAGCCAAAGTCCCTCCAGCACCGCCCTCCCCCCCCATGGGCTTGTCTTTGTGTGCACTTGTATGACAGTGTTTGGTTTGGTTTGGTTTCCCTCAGTACACTCTCTGACCCCGGAGGCCGGGTGATGAGTGAAGGTAGCCAGGCCGCCCAACAGACCTCAACCACATCAGGGCCCGGTCTGGCCAGCAGAGCCAACTGACGCCCTGTTTCTGCCTCTCACACGTAGCTGCTGCTCGTCTTAGCATTAGCCAGACTTTGTAGCAACTGCTGGCGGGACAAAACACAAAGTGACGGGAAGCGCGACACATGGGCCGACCGATAGAAAAGGTACTTATGGCTTACGAGCGGTAACATTAAGGGCGATGAGCAGCTTTGGCTACGTAGCGACACAAACACCGGAGAGGCTCTCATAGCGGCGCCGCTAGACGAGCTACAACCCAGACAGAGACTCTACGAAGAGCCGTGGTGCTGCTAGTGACGGTCCAGCACACTCCCTTCTGAGGCATTATCCTACGGAAACTTTTGGTGAAATTAAGAGACATCTACAGACGCAAATAGACCAAGTAGTAAAATAAACACCTGAATGTGTATTTTGGATGTTTTTTTTTTACCTTAACTGATGATATTTCTGCATTCTGCTGAAGTAAAACTTATATTGCAGGACTTACTGGAGTACTTCTAGATTTTGGTATTGCTACTTTTGCTAATGTCAAGAATCTAAATATAATATATATATATATATATATATTATATATATATATAATATATAAGTATGCCGATAAGTTGTGAGCGGTACAACCCAAAAAGAAAATACATTTGATTATCCTATATACTGTAGTTAATAAACTATAGCCTTAAAAATAATAAATGAGATCAACACTCAGTCGTTCTATGCAGGGAAGCAGGATATTTATATATATATATATATATATATATATATATATATATATATATATATATATATATATATATATATATATATATATATATATATATATGAATACGTATTCATTATGGAAATGCAACTGAAATGCAAAGCCGTTTTTTGTGTGTAGTCATGAAACTAAAGATGTGTTCCTAGCAGAATCCAGAAGCCTATTTCAACAGAAAGGGTGACAGCGAGTGTTGGGAATGTGTGAGGTCGGCCTGTGCTGAATTATCCTGGTCTCTGGTCGGTGATGCTGACCAGTAATGCTGAGATGCTGGGAGGGCCGCGGGTCGAAGCAACGCCAGCTCCCCCTCCACCACCACCACCCGACCCTCACTTTGGGGAGCGACCCCAGCCTAATCAGGCCAATCATGGCCGACCACATGTGAAAGATGGGCCTGCCTGCTGCCATGCCAATTACTGCCACTCAGGAGCGAGCCCGGCGACGGGGCCACAGATTTCACCAATCAAAGCCATCCATCCACCTGGACGGATGGGCGGCCGTAGCCACGGGCGGTCGGTGCCGGGGTGGTGCCGCGGACTCGGTGGTTGATGGTGGGTGGGGGTGGGGGGGACAGTGAGCATAGCCAGATATCGGCGTTTCAGGTAGTGTGCCACGGCTCCCAGAATGCCTCATTCCCTTAAGGGACAGCGGCTGCCCTCAGTGATCCAAAGACGGGCAGAAAGGTCAGCGCTCGTCCAGGAATTCAGTCAGCGCGGCCTCTCCTCTCCGTCTTCATACGCCCTCCACAGGCCAGCAACCCCAACACCGTATGTTGTATCAGTATCTATGGAGACCGATGCCTCTCGCCAGCACACGCAGGAGATCGTGTTGAGGAAGAGGAGGAGGAGGAGGAGGAGGAGGAGCGGGGATGGGAGGGGTGAAACATCGACGATGAACAAAGCAGATGGCTGAGTGTCAGTTAAAAGGGAAAAGGGAGACATCAACAACCGCGCTTTCCCCGTCGCCAGCAATTACACAGCAATTGTGTCTGAAATCCGATGAGAAACAAAATGGCAGGCTTTGTAAGGTCACAGTGGATGTAGAGGGAAAGAAGTGGGAAGAGGAGAGAAAAAACAGGAGAGCAGAGGCGGGAGAGAGAGAGAGAGAGAGAGAGAGAGAGAGAGAGAGAGAAACCTGAAAGTCTCAGAATCCGCTTGGCCAAGAAAGATCCATGAGGCAAAAAACAGCATCTGTCATTTTATCTGTGATGGGCGCTTGGAGGCATTATGTCATATGACATATCCATCGTACAGAACGCACAGGGATACTTCGATACATCTCTTCAGACATTTGACTTGTTTGGAGCAGGGGACAGAGAGAGAGAGAGAGAGAGAGAGAGAGGAGAGAGAGAGAGAGAGAGAGAGAGAGAGAGAGCAGTGGATAGAACCCGAGGAGAGGAGAGGAGAGGAGAGGAGAGGAGAGGAGAGGAGTAATAAGGCTGCTTTACGGGCTCTGGTCTTCAGCCACATTCTGTTGACATACATGACAACGTGCCAATGGGCCAGACACATTACTTTACACTATTTACCACACACACACACACACACACACACACACACACACACACACACACTGCTGGAATTTCAATAATTACGATTAATAATGGTGATTTATAGATGCTATAATTATAATTATAATATATTATTGCACAAAAAATAATTGTTCGTGGCGTCGACAAATTAGAGCACCTTCTCTCTCAGCCCGGTGAAAACCCTCTCGTTATGACCTGGTACAGACAGAACCGAAAACAGTACCGGCAGCTTGAGAGAAGTGTGGGTCCACAAGAACAAAGTCCCCATGAGTTCCAGCCCAGGTTATCCACGGCGAATATGAAGTAAAAAGCACAAGTATATCGTTATATTATTATTATCCCTATTGTCTACAAATGCCTTGAAAAGTCCAAAACTACAAGGCCTACATGTTCCTACTGAAGAAGAAGCTCTACAACTGCTAACAAACACGTTCAAAACGTCTCTTCTTTAACAGCTTGGGTTCAATTCAATTCAATCAGAAGAGCAAAAGAAATGTCTGTAGAAGTATGATGAAATGATGAAATGATGAAATGCTCTGACTGGGTCGCTCGGTCTGAACACCTCATCCATTGTTTACACACACACACACACACACACACTTTGGTGTTCTCGGCCTCCGATGACCAGCAACACTCACCTTCAGCTTAAGAGGACTCAAATTAATTCCCCTTTTGCTAAATCTACTTCTGATTAATAATGTATGTGTTCGCCCTCTCTCTCTCTCTCTCTCTCTCTCTCTCTCTCTCTCTCTCTCTCTCTCTGCGCTTTTGACTCCGTCTCCAATTGTGCAGCGGCAGCAGCGATGCTTGTAGTGTCTGGAGGAATTTACATACATTCGGTCCTTTTATTGTTTTGGGGGGGGGGGGGTTCTGGCTGATCCGTGGCTTTGAACCCTGAGTGGCACCCGTGCCTTCATGCCGGAGCCAATATTGGATTTGGCCCGGGTCACACCTCAGGGCGGTGGGTTAATGGCCCACTTTGCCAGGCACACGGAGCTGCTCGGCCCGCACAGGCGACCTGCTGGCTCAGCACTCCGCCACCTCACAGCAGAGGTTGCAGATGGGCGGCAACACACACACACACACACACACACACACACACACACACACACACACACACACACACACACACACACACACACACACACACTGTATGTACCGGTACGTGACGACACCCCGGCTAACGCACGCCGCTAACTAAATCTGGGGGGGAAACATTGCTCAGCATTCATGTGGGGGATAAAGACTCGCCCCGTGTTGGTTGAGAAACAGATAAGCTGTTCATGATGCAACATTACTCTTTTGTTGTTCTTACTTTGATGCCGAAAAATCCGTTTAAACTCTGAAGTCTACGCTCCAGGCAAGGAGGCCATATATAGCACAACAGAGACAGACTGTTGACAAGCTAAACAAAGAAGTGAAGCAAGAGCTGAACCAGGTGGTGTCTTTTTATTTTTTATTTCACACGTTAAAGCCGAGGTGGAAATGATCAGCAGCCACAAGTCCAACACTGATGAACGTGATGTGATGCTGGTAGCCAGCCATGATTTGGTGGTCCAGTTTTTGTTTGCTCAGTGCAATTGACCTTTTGCTAAGCCCCGCCCCCCACTGTTACCATGGAGCCCACACTGTCACTAACTGCACTCGCTGAAGACATATCTGCATATCTAATTTCAGAGAGAATCAGAAAGAAGGGTCTACAATATGAGTTTCAAGAATATATCCAGAATATTAAACTGATTCAGCAGCAAAAACATATATAACCTCACTGCTGACTTCATACTCATCGTCTCTCTCTCTCTCTCTCTCTCTCTCTCTGTCTCTCTCTCTCTCTCTCTCTCTCTCTCTCTCTCTCTCTCTCTCTCTCTCGACTAGACCCTCGCTAGCGTTACGCCGGGCTTGCAACACCCTGCTGGAGACCCTGACAGAGCATGCCAACTAAATGAATTGATGCTGCGGAGACTTACTGGGAAAGCGGCTGCATGTGTCCACGACCATGCAGCGGCCATTTTGAAAGAGTTAACAGACGCCGGCTGATTCATCGCGGCTGCTAACTCTCCCGGACGAGTGAACTGGGGACCGAGTCGCTCGTTTTGCACTGCAGCTGGTGATAAATGACCGATTTGACCCATTTATGCATCGACCGTGACTAGCTCGAAATCCACAAAAAACAGCCTGAAAAGGAAAATCTGAAACAACCGCATGAGCGTCTTTGGAGCGGAGGCGGATACTTGTCTGATTCTCGATGGAGCTGGTTGACGCTACGCTATGATTGGCCGGTCTACTTTCGAGAGGCGGGACTCAGCGGAGGGTCAAGCGGCTGCTAGGGCCTTTAAAGTGGCTTGCAGGTACTCCTGATGGGACTGACTAGTTCACATGCTGGTTCACCGCTGGACGGACTGAGGAGCTGGCTGTTTGTTTGGCTGACTGGCCGTGGGCCCGACTGACTCATTTACCGACTGAAGGACAGACTGACTGGTTGACTGACTCCGCGCCAGCGAGCAAAGCTTTCCCACATGTTCTCCTCCACACCGCATTTCAGCCAGAGGAACGCCGCCACGTGGCCGCGCGGTGTGTTTACAGCGCGGTGCCCAGCCGTGGGAGTGCAGCCCCTGCTTCAACCTCCAACACTCGGGCCCCCCGAAAAAAAGCCTTCTCCAACGGCCCGCCGTTAATCGGCAACAGAGAGTTTCTCTCTATGCCTCTCCTCTTTCTCGCTCCCCGCACGCCCACAGACATGCTGGATGAGGCCATTTTGAAAGAGTTAACAGATGTCGGCTGATTCGCCTCCGGGCCTTTCTGACATCGCCCGAGTGATGTATTTGATGTGGAGTTTATTCAGCTCTAATAAACGTATAAAGAATTAGAATAATAATTTGCAGATGTACATGCGCAGATTATATGCTGGAACCTCTCTTTGAAGCAAGACGAGGCGGGTAAGATTAGCAGAACCAGGGGAGAGGATGAAAAGAGGTTTCTGGTTCAGCCCCACTGATAATCAGCGGGGTCAGGACGGACTAATACCGGCTTTACGTCCGTGCGCCGACGCAGACGGCCTTTGTTCCCGTCGCAGGTTCCTTCTCTGCTCAGACAAGAGGCTGCCATTGTCCCTGTGCTCTAAAAACACAAACAGCTGGAGTGTGAAACACCATTTGCGATATCTGTTTTTTCTCGTTTCATGCGTGCTTTTTGCTCATCTGTCACGTTGCGAACGGTAGAAGGAAATAAAGGGAGGAACACAAAGGGATGAGAGTGAGGTCTAGCATTCTGATCACGGCAAAAAAAAAAAACAACAAATGAGGGAATCACTTTCAAAACAAACAACTTCCATTTGCTTCACAGCTAAAGAACAACAAATCTCAAAAATGGCCAGTTGCAGAGTATCTTAATGCCCACATAAACCATAAAAACAGCTCCACAGCTCCATGGCAATGCATAGCAACCGTGCAGAATTTTCAGTCAAGGAGAAAGAAGGCAAAAAAAAAAAAAAAAACACCTTATTACTTCTAACTCCTGCAAGCCATTTTGGTCTCCAAAGGTTTTAGAGCGCCGCAGGCCATGTGTCTGCAGTGTTTCGGGAAATGACTTGCCTTCGCACGAACACTGCTATGTTCTGCAGCACTGCTGCCCCCAGCATCCCCGCTCAATTTCTGTTTAACCCCTTCCTGCCTTCCCCTCACACTGACTCACTGCAACAGAGAGCTCACACCCAGCACAATGCTGTCACATTGTTCAGCCCGCCGCAGAAAAACGAGGCGAGAGCAGAGCAGCTTTCTTTTTGGTTTGGGGTTTTTTTCACGAGCTAACGCCGCGTCCAATTTCGGCTACTTAAGCACGTGATCTTAACGAATGGCGCAAGGTCACGCCGGGGCAGAGGGAAGATGGAGTGAGGAGCCCCCCCCCCCCGTCCCTTCATTCCACTAGATCCGCCGCGAAGCGCGACGCCGTTTGCACACTTGAGTGTGTATCAACGGGCGGATTAAATCTGCAAACTCGTTGACACAACACATAATTAAAACATCTCGCTCGGGGTCAGGAATTTTCTAATTAGTAGTGTACTGACAAAGCTGCAATTCCATCGCCCTGAGTTTCAAAGTCCACAGGTTACTGCCGAGATGAAAGCCGACCCCGGGGCTCTGTTTCTGCAGGGGCTGCTCGCGCAGTTCCTCAGAAGACAAGTCGCGGGGTCACCGAGCTAAACAGCGCGCCGCAACCCGGAACCTCGCTCCCAAACAAAAGAACTGCAAACTTTTTCCTGCCTGGAAACCCTCCCTCCTCCACCTCCACCACCAACACCCCTCTCTCTCCCTCTTCCTCTTTCCTTTTCAACCTGAGAGAAACAAAAGATAGTGTGAAGGCAACCAGATGAAGAAACCATAACATTGTTTTTTTTTAATCTGTTTAATTAAAATGCTGTGAGCCTGGGCTAGCTGAGCAACGTGTCTAACGCTACGAAGGCTTTCTGAGCCGGGTCTTTGTGGCCTCAGCTGGCAGCACTGGCACAGGAAGCACCGTGTTCACATGTTGGTTATTACTATCTAGTGGATGAATAAAAGCCTGTTGTCTGGAACAGACAGAGGCTAACGTAACAACAACGACGCGCATGGTGCTTTCCTTTGTGACGTGTAAATCAGCTGTATTTGTTTAGAGATCAAGAGCCAATCAATAATCCGCCAAAACGATGCGTTCACTGTCTCTTCCTCCCTGGTGTTTCTCCGTGGGGAGAGCAGAAGCAGCAGGGAGACATGGCCGACAGCGTTCCCGCTAACCTGGACAATTAACTCAGGCCAAGTATTCTTCGGCTGCACGAAGTATCAGAAGTTAGAACTTTCTCCCCCCCCCCGCTATTAAATATTCAAGGCGTTTCATATATAAAATGAACCCAATTAGAGTTAAGATGGGAGAAGTGTAATGAGTCTCAAGTCAGAATGCTTGTCTTCAGAACTGTTTTCACTAATGAGCCCTTGTTGGTTTATTTCTTTTATTTTTTGCACACTTTACTTTCAGTGGTGTGGCACTGTCATTTCTGCCCGCTTTTGAATTTTTAATCCAAGTTGAATGTGAGGGTGGTGACTGAGTTAATAACCACGGCACCGGGCTCTTTTCACGGTGGGAGAAGTCGCCCAAATGAGGCTGCTGGTGGTCCGCCCCCTTTGATGTCTGCGTCGGGAAAAACGTTCCAAATAGGAACAACCAGTTAACAAAGGAAAAGAAAGCCTATCAGTATCCGAGTGGTATCGAGACGTAAATGACCACACTGAGGGGGGGGGGGGGGTCCTGAAACATGGCCTAATTAGGGAGAAGAAGAGCAGCCTAGCAGAATACCACGGCACCGACACGAGGAGGGGGGGGGGGGGGACATGTGCCGAACTGTCAGCCGTCACATATAGATCCTCACATGAGCAGTGGCACATTTCACTTACAAGAAGAGGAAGGCACCACCCAGTGGGGGGGGGGGGGGGGGCGCACACGGTAGATATGCAGATGGAGGCGATAAAGAAGCACATTTGAGGGAATCGCTCCTTGATCTCCAAATTGACATAAACAGGGACATCGTTTAGCCATCACAGACTCCGTTTTCCGGCGCCGCCGTCGCAGGTCCCCCGTGCACCTGACGGAGCGGAGGAGGGCGGCTGTCTGAAGGAGCAGGTCTGATTAAAATCCGGGCTCTACTGGGGAAAGACTAGAGAGCTTCATGTTTTATATAGATGGCCCAGAAAGAAGGAACCCAAACTTTACAGGAGGATTGTTCTTCGTCTTTTCTTGAGCAGGAGTGCCTCTGTGAACGTTTGTGACCCCCCCAGTGTCATCGTCTGTTATCCGACAAGCCGACAGGGTGAGAGGCTGGAAATAAATGTTTCCTCTTATTCATGTTTGGGGCATTTGAAGACTCACTTTGATATAGTAATATGCCACTTATACTGCTACTAGCTCTGCTGATGGAACAGACACGGAAGTCTAACGATTCCACATCAGATACATTTTGGCACCGCAGTGTCAAAGCTAAAATCATATCATACGCTGTCGATTAGCAGTTTAGGTGGGTTGGGGGGGGGTTATGGCAGGCAGCATCACAATTTTTGGACTCAGCTAAAGAGCTTCTCATTACACTCTTTCTCTGGCGGTTCTTTCTGGAGGCCTCGTTCCTCCCATCAGGCTCCTCTTCCACAGGCCCAGAAGGCTTCCTTCCTACCTGCACAGCATTTTGGCAACCTGCTTTATTATACCACATACAACAGCATCATTTCCCAGGCAAGCTGTGTGTGTGTGTGTGTGTGTGTGTGTGTGTGTGTGTGTGTGTGTGTGTGTGTGTGTGTGTGTGTGCATAGAAACGCTTATCTACATATTGACTTGCTTTAAATCCACACCCTTGTCTGCCATAATAATTACACATCTTGTAAAAGGAAAGCGCTCAATTCTCTTCCCGCACCTGAGGCGGGCGGCTGCAGGACTCGCCCGCCGGCGCCCAGCAAACACGCCTCCGGCGCCACCTGGTATCCGAACAGCTTCGGCACACAGCCGCAGACGTCGCCTTCCGCGCTGCAGTGGCGGCTTTGTGTTGAGGCTTCGACGGAACAGAGAGCGCCCGACGGTAGAGGTGTTGCGAGGTATTGCGGGGAACAAAGCAGTTGGGATCGGTCCGACAGGTAATAAAGACAGCGGGGGGGGGGGGGGGGGGGGGGGGCGCTGTTTTATAGTTGTCAACGAGTCAGACCACACACACACACAACACAGCAGGAGTGTGTAGGTCAGCCCAGGAGGTACGTTTACATCGTGCAGCTCTCTGGACCTCATGGCATGCGTTTATAAAAATGGCTCCAAAAAAGGCCAAACGGCATCCATCGCTCAGAGCCGTGATAATGATGGGAACACTGAGGCCGTATGCAGCGACTCACAACTCTCCCAAAGTTCTATCAGTGGAGGGGCGTTCATTAGTCCCCCAAAAAATACATAATTTATGCAATCTGAAAAATACATGTGATCATGAATCAAAGTGGGAATGAGAGACACAGAAACATCGAGGTTCTCGGGCGATGCAAGTTCTTTTGTTTCGGGGGGGGGGGGGCATGACTGGGCGGCTGTCCTCGCAAAACACGGTCGACCGCAGCATCGTGGAGGCCGAACAAGAGCGCCTCCTACAGTTCAGTTTCCTACACTATCCATGCACTGAACAGTGAATATATTCTATTGTTTAATTCTACTAAATATGTAGTGGACATAAAGTTCAGGGAACTTGGGAGACTGACGCCCCACCACTGGGAACGCACGCACGCACGCACGCACACACACACACACACACACACACTCACACACACACACACACACACACACACACACACACACACACCTTCACAGCCTTCATCCTGTCTCCGTTCAGGACTGATAACGTTCACGCGGTGCGGCAACGTCTCAATTCTGCCGAGGTTATTTGTCAAAAAACGCCCGAATTTCACAGTTAATTGGCCTCCCTAATTAGCACAGGATGTCTAATTCCCATCGCAGTCAGTGTGTTAAATGGTGAAAGCTTTAGCAGGCGGACGCCGTTCCCTCTTCTTTTTTTTGGTTGGGAGCTCGGAGAGAGTCCCCCCCCCCCCTACACCGTACATTACACACCCAATGATCGATCCTAAATCTTAATTATGGGGTCGGCAAACAAGCAAGGGGACTTAATGAACTGTGCGCCTTGTCAAACAGCTGGCTGATTGTATTTATTGAGATATATGTTAAAGTTAATGATTCGGGCAATTAACCGCCGACCCCCGTTTGTATTCTCCGAGGGACACAGAGGGGGCCGTGGGAGGCGGCCACCGGGGCCACAGACCGCGGGCCTCGTGCTCGGGAATAAAGATGTCACACAAATGTGTCTCCCCTGTGTGCTTCAATCCCAGTCGTTTACAGCAGCTCCTGGTTCACAGCGCTCTGGTGCTTTCAGGGACCTCGTCCCATTTAATGATCCGAGATGGCTCGGCAGAAAACAACCACGATACAGAAGCATAACGGAAGAAATCTAACAGTGGGCACAGCCTTTATTATCAGAGGCTCTTTCTTTTCTTTTTTTTCACGCCCATCCATTTCTAACTTTTTTTTTTCTTTTCTAAATTGGTCAAATGGAAAAGCAGCGAAAAGCGAGAGGGGGAAAAAAAGAAAAAAAATTAAGCCGAGCTGAAAAGTGCGACTTGGATTTAATATTTTATAATTGCCAAGGGACATTGTAAGATCAATGAATTTTTGCCCGGGACGCACATCAGAAAGAGATGTACTTCAGTCTTTTTAGGGAACATTGGTCTATTTAATTCCAGTGTCTGATGCATGTGAAATATGCCTTCCATGGCCTCCTTCTTCTTCCCCCGGCACTGCTGCGGGCAGACATTACCACTTTTAATGGGCCGCCATGAGAAGAGGCAAGCCAGCCAATAACCCATCCTCACTAATGGATCGCCTTGTTTGTTCTCCTTCACCATTCTCCGAATCTAATTTTAGATGCTTGTTTTTTTCCTTTCTCCGTTACGAGACAAAATAGAGGACACTGTACCGCAACGACATTTTAGCACGAAACAATCACAAGAACGAATTTACATGCGGAGTTGAGTAGCTGCTGTTTGTTCCAGGACGTGAGGGGTCGTTGGAGTGTAACTGGGAGCCAGAACAGGGCCTCTCCCAGTGGGAGCCTCAGGGGGAGAGGAGCTTCTGGGTGTTGTAGAGAAAAGCTTAGAGTGGAACAAAGAGGGCAGTTAACAGCGGCTGTTTTTAGGGGTTGGAATGATCAACTCACTGAACAATATATTCACTTGTTTGCCCTCAAAAGGTCCAACATGTCCTCATGACTTATCAAATCAAATATACATTTGAAATCAAAATGATCGCTGAATCCTCACACAGCGGTTCAAATGGTATTGAACAAAAAAAAATATTCTCGTGCGATTCCCCACGAAAGCCAGCAACACGTGGCAATTTCTGCCCGTTACGTGGATACGGCCTTCTTCAGATAAACCTCCGTCTCCACAGACCTCCCGGTTAGCTTTAGGCAACTGAACTACTTGGTCAGGTTGAGGAAAAGATCGTCGATTGGGTTAAAATAACCACGAGAGTGACGTTACAGAAGTACGCATAGGTGACAAAAACAATCATCGGTGGTTTCTTCGCTTCACGGGGAACGAACAGCTAAGAGACCAAGACCAAGTCTGGCTGGTGACATACTTTTGATAAACATCAATTATGTATTTTTCCATCATACATGATCATTTGATGGGTGACCTTTGCGCTGCAGACTTTTTTGGGGGGTAAAACAATGTCCCTTTGCATCACTTAAACATGCCACGTTCAACCTTCCACCATTGTAGAGAAGGGTTCACTACCAACGACATTCCTGCAAACATTCCTCAAGACGTCAAGGTTATTGGTGAAGAGAATGAGCCGCCGAACAAACTGTGAGAGAAACTCAGAGGAGAGCTGTGATGCAGTGAACATAAAGATGGAGAAAGCTGCTGCTTACAGGATGCATCATGAAAAGTCCTGAATCAGATTTTGGAAACTCAAACTAGCCTCAATGTTGGCATTTCTGCCGTCTAGTTGTAGTATTCTGCCTACTCCGTACATATAACCACCCCCCCTCCGCCCTCCTTGGCATTCTTCTGCCCCCCCCCCAACCACCCAACCCCCAACCCCCAACCCCCACCACTGCCAGCACCTAATGAAAGATCCTTTCCAGCTCTTTTTCCTTTCTTTCCCCAGGCTCGAACCTTGACAGCTGACAGTGGAGCTGACATAAAACTTATAGTCAAGGGGAAAACAAACTTAAACACATAGCGACAAGACGCCGCGCTGCTCTCTGCTAATGCCACGGTGGCATTCTGCACCAGGCAATCAGGGAAAGTCTAACGGCGTCACAGGAGGTCCGATAAAAATAAAATAGAAAATAAGTGAAAGAATGACAGTAAGTCACACAAAGACAGGAGTTTCTAAAGTGAGCCATAACAGAAGGAACTCTCAGGGCTCTCCAGGGAGCTTCCGCCACGCAACTTTCAGAGGCTACGCGTTGACAACTTCATTAGCAGCGCCCGCGCTCGGCAACTCTCAAGTCGCTCAACGGCATCGCCGCGTGTTCAGGACGCCGATGGTTGGAGGCCCCGAGTTCCCATCTCCTCCAGGATGGAGGGAAGCTCGGGCGGGCGGGCGCAGGACGGCGAAGACGGCGAAGCTTTGTGCGGATCCCTGTGAGCGGCGAAGGCGTAGGACGAGGAGAGTGGGTTTGCGCGGCGGAGCGCAGCATGGGGGCCCGAGATGTTAGGCCGTCCCCCATGTCCCCGGCCAGCAGGCTAGCTAGAGAGCCAGCCATTATCGGCTCGCCTCCATAGCAGCGAGGCGGAGCGGAGGGGGGAAGGCAGCGAACTTCATTCTTCAGAAATTTAATTATATCAAGATTAACAAGGGAGGTAATTAATTTCTTTAAGATGGGTATCTCTTAAGGGCCTGGGGCTCAACTTTGTTGTCAAAACTGTATATTTAACCATTATTTCAGGGCAAAGTTTTCCAGGCAGAAATGAGGGGGATACTACTGCTTTGAATATGGATATGTAATATGGATATACAGGAGGTTCTTATCTAAATACAGAGATTACAGTGTTAACACCAATGTGTGCATTCACGTGCATATATACATATGAGGTCCATTCTGTAATTTTATATTTATAGTTGAGATTTTTTTTGCTTAGACTGAGCACTTGTATGCTCAGTCTGAAGTATCACGGTCCATGCTAGGATAGGTGCATTCTCTGTTTCCTTCTATGATCTGTTGGAACGTGTGGGAGTCCTCTCTGTCGCTGAGAATCTTTAATTACTGTCTCATTTCTTTAAGTGTGACAAACTAGAAAATCTAACCTAAATGAGTGGTGGAACGTGGACAGCCCGTGTGTGTGTGTGTGTGTGTGTGTGTGTGTGTGTGTGTGTGTGTGTGTGTGTGTGTGTGTGTGTGTGTGTTACTGATCATGGAGGCTCTTTAAGCCCCTCTCCATGAATGAATACATTAAAGGCCCGTGATGCTCAGTCAAGTTGACAGTCACCGTATATTCCACACCGAACAGACAATCTGGCTGCTGCGTTAGCTCCTCCGCTCCCTCACTCTGTACGTATTTTGGGTTCATGTGCAGAGAGCCAGATACCAATGTGTCAGAGAGTCAATTATTCTTTCTTTTTCTACGCCTCACGTCTGCTTTTATGAAAAACATGCTGAGGAACATCAGGCCCGGCCAAACGCACATAAACTGAACAGAGGCAGTGGAACAAACAGGAGATCCTTTTGAATACAAACCATGGAGACCTTTTCTTAATATAAAAGGTAAACAATGTGGAAGTATGGTGTCGCGTGTAAATAAAGCATCTAAACAACACATTTAAAGCTGACTCTACTTCTCTCTAGTGTCCACCAGGGGGCGACTCCTCTGGTTGTATAGAAGTCTAGTCTAAAATGACTCTACTTCTCTCTAGTGTCCACCAGGGGGCGACTCCTCTGGTTGTATAGAAGTCTAGTCTAAAATGATTCTACTTCTCTCTAGTGACCACCAGGGGGCGACTCCTCTGGTTGTATAGAAGTCTAGTCTAAAATGACTCTACTTCTCTCTAGTGTCCACCAGGGGGCGACTCCTCTGGTTGTATAGAAGTCTAGTCTAAAATGACTCTACTTCTCTCTAGTGACCACCAGGGGGCGACTCCTCTGGTTGTATAGAAGTCTAGTCTAAAATGACTCTACTTCTCTCTTGATTTATTCCCTCAGTAAACATTGTAAACATGAGTTTATGGTCTCAATCTCTAGTTTACAGTCTTCTTCAACACAGCATGATGTTCATTTAGTACATTATGCTCCATTTAGAGTCAAACAGACCATAAAGCAGGGGATGCTTTAGGGGCGTCTGGGAGTTGAACCTTTTAAAAGACTTGTGTTTTCAGTGCGTGAAAGTTAATTGTAACATGTTGTCCTAACGGTTGTACTTGGCTCCACACTCTTGTGTTACTTCTGGTTGCAAAAAAAACAAGATGGCCTCGAACAAAACACCAAGATGGCAATGGCCAAAAACCAAGATGGCGACGGCCAAAATGGCAAACTTGATCCATCAAAACAGCAGTCCACAAACCAATACGAGACTTATGACATTTTCATCGTTTAACATTTTAATCAGCTTCAGCTTTACTTTGTGTCTAAATGTTAGCATGCTAACATGCTAACATTTAGACAGTGAACATTATACCTGCTGAATATTGTGAGGATTGTCATTGTGAGCATGTTAGCATTCTGAGATTAGCATTTAGCTCAAAGTCCAGCCTTACAGAGTGTGGCTGTAGTGTTGTTTACAATGGAGCCAGCTGTTAGGAGGTTTAGATTTGATTTGCTTCTTTATTGAACTGATATTTGTTATGTATGATAAACATGCGTAACAGTGTAGGTTGTAGCAGCAGTAAGTGAAGATAATATGTAATAATAATGTATTTCAGGTCATATGTATCTATGACATCTATGTTTCATATTTTGTGCATTTCATTATAGAACCAAGTGGGAATGGATACATGTATAACTACAGAGCAAATGTATTCATCTTTTCATGCTAATGCTGAAGCTGCATTTTAAATGCTTTAACCCACAGATCACAGTGCAATGACCACTGGTGGGCACCGCTCTGCTCTGCTCTGCTCTGCACTGTGCAGGGGAAGGGAAAGTTGGCAAAGTGCACCTCGCTGAAGCTCTAAGAACGTATGGCATCCAGCCAAGGAGCCCCTGTAACCATACCGAAGACTCAACTTTGTCTCCTTTGTGTCCTCGCTGGAAACACAGAATCGCCTTGAGACGCAAAGTCAAACTAATATTACAATCTTCTTGACATTATGAAACCAATAGCAGCCTCGCTGTGCCCTCTTTAATCATATTTATGTGGTATGTAGAGCAGGGGAACCCACACAGGAATGCTTATGCATCATGCTAAAGTCGTCGCATTCTAATTTACTTCCCACTCTGCATCACTTCAGTGGTTAAGTAAGTATATGAAATCAACGGCTAATCTGGGGTTAATGCCAATGCACCCAGTGGGTTTGAGAGAAGCCTCCATATTGTTAAGAGCAAAAAGTGGAGCTCAACGAGAAAACTAACACACACACACACACACACACACACACACACACACACACACACACACACACACACACACACACACACACAAAAGGTCAGGTTGCCTGTCTGGTCCACTGAAAATCCCCACTGTGTGTTTGATTTGAACATGGAGAGAAGGAAAAAGGAAAGTAGGAAGGAGGCATGTTGTGGCAGTAAAAACAGCAGTACTGTTTACTGCACCAACAGGCAGGCATGACTTTTTAAACCAAACACTATCCCAGCAGATCTGTGGAACGAGATGAGAGGAAACGATGGGAAGGAAGAAGAGTCGAGGAGGAGGAGGAGCGAGTGGTTTTCCTCCCCGCTGTCCCTTCTGCTAGCATTGACTTGGCCAGTCTCTCTCTTAACCAAACAGCCTGGTTGGTCCTAGTCCTCTGAGCCCCCCCCCCCCCCCTCTACCCGCTCCGGAACCCTCGCGCTCTGCAAGTTTCCTGTTTGTCTGGTTGAAGACCTGGCCGTTTCACTCCCGGGCGGCATACTGGGAGGGAGGGAAGGACGCGGGAGAGAGGGAGACGAGGCGAGGCGCTAGAGAGAGAGAGAGAGAGCGAGAGAAGGAAAGAAGGACAGAGGGGAGGTTGGCGGGGAGAAGGCAAAGGGAGAGACACCCGAGCACTCCCGAGTTGGGATTGATTTACTTCATTAACCGAGATTACAAGTTTAACTTACAAACCAGAGGTCAAAATTTCTCATTAACAAGGGGACCGTGGAGAACCTCGGGGCCTGGAGACCACTCTTATTACTGACTACACATTTCAATCTGTCTTTGATGTTCCATGTCTGCCTTTCTACCCCCCCCCCCCACCTCCCTTCTTTTCCCCCTCCTATTTTTTGGCAGCGAGGTTGATTTTAATTGTAGCTATAGAACAGAGCATAGTTTGCCTGTAAGCCAGCCTCCACATCTGTAGTGAGTGCAGCTTTAGTGATATTGGGTGCAGTCCATAGCTCGGGGCTAATTTTAATGGTCCCCCCCCCCCCCACCACCACCACCACCCTCCCTCCTTCATTGGAGACTCAGATTGTTTTCCACGTGATTCCTGTTAATTTAGCTGGAGGAAAGGGCATCAGTTTTCCTTGTGCTTTCCCCCTCTCTTCTCTCTCCCCATGCCTCTCACTCTATTGCCTCACTCCTTCTTTCTGATCTACAGCCTCAAAGAAAGAAGGTGAAATGAATTCAAATGGAAAAAAGAGACCGCGCTCGCTATTATAAACCGCTCGCCTACCTTTGTCCCTTGCGTTGCGCCTGCTGGTCGAGACAGATAGGAGGGGAAAGGCGGCGTGGCTGTACTAACTGGGGCGATTTCTGCCGATATTGTTGCCTCTGCGTCAAACAAACAAAGCTCTGGCTTTGATGTGATAAATGGCCTGAGTGCCGGGATGATAACTCTGAGCTCGTAAATGTGTCAAGGATGTTTTCGGAGCTCTGAGCGCGTTTGACACCGCGGGACACCGAGCGTCGAGGCAAATCCTACGTCACGGCTAACAATCGGATGTACCGTAGGAGTCTCTGTCTGTCTTAATGAAGAGAAGCCACGTTTAGTCGAGACGCACCGAAAGGAGAGGAGAGGAGATCGTAACGCGCCAAAAATCGATGAGGGGGGAAATGAAACGGCAAAGTGTTCAAATCATGTTAAATGTGTGAAAGGACAGAGTACAGAGGGTGTGATGGAATAATCATCATCTCTACTCGACAAGACTGTCTCCAGAACAGTGACCTGAAATCCATTTTCACCTCTTCTCTGTGCAATATACAAATACTGGTGTGGCTACAGAGGAGCACAGAGATGAACATGGTCCATCTATGGAGAAGCTGCAGCACCGTACAGCTGCAAAACATCCACAGAATGAGAGGAAAAGCAGCTTCTAGCAGCGATAAACATCGTGTGAGTGGTACATGAGCAAGGAACTAAGATAACGTGTCCTTTCCTATGATACCTTACGAAAAGTTACTCCTTATTTTGAGTGTGTTTTCCTACAAAAGTCCAGCGACATGTCAAATTCCACTCGTTACATGAATACGGTCTATTGATTACAAACGTCTGTCTTCAAAGAACACAAGTACTTAATTTAATTTAGGAAAAAATCGTGAAATACTTCGTTAGGTTTAGGAAAAGATCGTGAAATACTTTGTTAGTTTAGGAAAAGATTGTGAAATACTTCGTTAGGTTTAGGAAAATATTGTGAAATACTTTGCTAGGTTTAGGAAAAAATCGTGAAATACTTCGCTAGGTTTAGGAAAAGATCGTGAAATACTTTGTTAGGTTTAGGAAAAGATCGTGAAATACTTCATTAGGTTTAGAAAAAGATCGTGAAATACTTCGTTAGGTTTAGGAAAAAATCGTGAAATACTTCGCTAGGTTTAGGAAAATATCGTGAAATACTTCGCTAGGTTTAGGAAAAGATCGTGAAATACTTTGTTAGTTTAGGAAAAGATTGTGAAATACTAAGTTAGGTTTAGGAAAAGATTGTGAAATACTTCGTTAGGTTTAGGAAAATATTGTGAAATACTTTGCTAGGTTTAGGAAAAAATCGTGAAATACTTTGCTAGGTTTAGGAAAAGATCGTGAAATACTTCATTAGGTTTAGAAAAAGATCGTGAAATACTTCGTTAGGTTTAGGAAAAGATCGTGAAATACTTCGCTAGGTTTAGGAAAATATCGTGAAATACTTCTCTAGGTTTAGGAAAAGATCGTGAAATACTTTGTTAGGTTTAGGAAAAGATCGTGAAATACTTTGTTAGGTTTAGGAAATGATCGTGAAATACTAAATTAGGTTTAGGAAAATATCGTGAAATACTTTTTTAGGTTTAGGAAAATATCGTGAAATACTTCGCTAGGTTTAGGAAAAAATCGTGAAATACTTCGCTAGGTTTAGGAAAAGATCGTGAAATACTTTGTTAGGTTTAGGAAAAGATCGGAAAATACTTCATTAGGTTTAGGAAAAGATCGGGAAATACTTTGTTAGGTTTAGGAAAAGATCGTGAAATACTTCGTTAGGTTTAGGAAAAGATCGTGAAATACTTTGTTAGGTTTAGGAAAAGATCATAAAATACTTTGTTAGGTTTAGGAAAATATCGTGAAATACTTCGTTAGGTTTAGGAAAAAATCGTGAAATACTTTGCTAGGTTTAGGAAAAGATCGTGAAATACTTTGTTAGGTTTAGGAAAAGATCGGAAAATACTTCATTAGGTTTAGAAAAAGATCGTGAAATACTTCGTTAGGTTTAGGAAAAGATCGTGAAATACTTCGCTAGGTTTAGGAAAATATCGTGAAATACTTCGCTAGGTTTAGGAAAAGATCGTGAAATACTTTGTTAGGTTTAGGAAAAGAACGTGAAATACTAAGTTAGGTTTAGGAAGAGATCGTGAAATACTTCGCTAGGTTTAGGAAAAGATCGTGAAATACTTTGTTAGGTGTAGGAAAAGATCGGAAAATACTTCATTAGGTTTAGGAAAAGATCGTGAAATACTTTGTTAGGTTTAGGAAAAGATCGTGAAATACTAAGTTAGGTTTAGGAAAAGATCGTGAAATACTTTGTTGGTTTAGGAAAAGATCGTGAAATACTAAGTTAGGTTTAGGAAAAGATCGTGAAATACTTTGTTAGGTTTAGGAAAAAATCGTGAAATACTTTGTTATGTTTAGGAAAAAATCGTGAAATACTTCGTTAGGTTTAGGAAAAGATCGTGAAATACTTTGTTCGGTTTAGGAAAAGATCGTGAAATACTTCGTTGGTTTCGGAAAAGATGGGGAAATACTTCGTTAGGTTTAGGAAAAGATCGTGAAATACTTTGTTAGGTTTAGGAAAAAATCGTGAAATACTTTGTTATGTTTAGGAAAAAATCGTGAAATACTTCGTTAGGTTTAGGAAAAGATCGTGAAATACTTTGTTCGGTTTAGGAAAAGATCGTGAAATACTTCATTGGTTTCGGAAAAGATGGGGAAATACTTCGTTAGGTTTAGGAAAAGATCGTGAAATACTTTGTTAGGTTTAGGAAAAGATCGTGAAATACTTCGTTAGGTTTAGGAAAAGGTCGTGAAATACTAAGTTAGGTTTCGGAAAAGATGGGGAAATACTTCGTTAGGTTTAGGAAAAGATGGTGAAATACTTTGTTAGGTTTAGGAAAAGATCGTGAAATACTTATTTAGATGTCTGCAACAAAACTACTCAGTTAAGTTTAGGAAAAGATTGAACATAAACTTCTCGTTTTACATGGGGGAGGAACAGCAGCCTCCCGGCTGAAAGATCACTGGACGTTGGACCCATCACACTCCCCCCCCCCCCCCGTCCCTGTGGGGCTTTGGCGCTCATAATACTTCCTCGCTCATGATTACGTGCATAACATAAGAAATTACAACAAATTACAACGAATTACAAGGCATTATTATTTTTCTGGATGAGACCAGCCTGGCTTTCAACCCTCTTAGTATTGCCGTCTTCAAGCTGATGTGTTGAGGGCACGATCACGTCGCCATCCTCCTTCATCTGCCCTCTGTCACCGCACTTCACCCCTCCAACTTCTTCAAGGTGGCTCACCCTTTGACTCTTGTGCTGAACTTCAAAAAGCCCGTGTGTGCTGATTGGGAGGGTTTGGGCTGTGGGACTATGGAGCTGGAGGGGGGCTTTCGGTGTGTGCGGGGGCCCCTGCCTGTGTAGTGACCCACCGCTGGGGCCACAGCAGGCCCTCTTCCAGCCGGCAGCCCCAGCCATTGGCTCCTTGGAACTAATCCACCCTGCGGAGCCCTGTAAGGCCCCCTTTGTTCCCTCCTGCAGACTAGATCAGGCTGGAGACAGACACGCACGGTCTTGACTGGCTATCGGTTTCACAGCCCGTGGCGATCTACATCCAGGCTTAGGCCCCAGCGCCGGCCAAGCCACCGTCAAATTAAAGGTGGGAGAAGGGGGGGGGGGGGGGTCGGGTTGCGGGGGAAGGGAGCAAAATTGTGTCACCTGAATTCCGTCACAGCCCGAAATCACGGCGGAAAGGTGGTCTGGTGAGGAAGAGGACAAGCGGGAGGGAAGGAATATAGGAGAGGAGGATTTCAACAGGAGCTCTGCCTCTCAGTGAACAGAGAGGGATCTCAACAAGGCCATTATCTGGCTCCTAATTTGAGCTCTGGCGCAGCACTGAAGGGCTGCCTTTGTCTGGGATTAATGCGGAAAGCTCAGGATGCGATGTCAGAGGGAAATAATCAGCATGGGCCCTTCATAACGTTGGCTGCTTGTGCTCCTGGCCAGGGCCCTCCGGCTCATTTCTGTGGAGATGAAATCTATGACAAGCCCCTCAGTGAAGCTAAGAGCAGGCAACAGTCCAGTAACACCCACAGGCCTCCAGGCATCCTGTGACCCCCTTAGAAAAGTCACATTCACTTTGCTCTGGAGAAGGGAAAGAGAACGCCGCGGGCGCTTCCAGCCCATGTGAAATGAAGAAATGTGAGGAGGTGAAAACGAAGTGAAAATAAGTTAAGATTCCTCCTCCGCCCCCTCTGCGATCACTCCGGAGGAGGGGCACGCTGTGTCTTCACTTCATTATGCCCCTCTAATTAAACATGAACAGGACAGTTAAAGAAGAGAAAAAGGACAACAACTCCAGCATAATGTATATTCATGTTTATGTTGTATAACTGCATTTGGGAGAGCAGTTTGAGAAAGCAGCTTCTTTTTCTTTTTTCTTGTTGAAAGCAGCATAAGGTCGCGGGCTAATACCCATCAGGGTAAAGCATTCTGAAAGAGGTTGCCACTGCACTCAAGGACCAGAAGTAATGCTTTTATTTTGTTATTTATGCTTTTTTTACCGAGTGCATTGCTATGCTCCTCTGCAGCATATTGCTGCTAAGCGAAGGATGCGAAGATGCAACTCGATAAGCGGGTTATTAAAATGACCAATTGACATTCAAAATTCCGGCTTATTTTAGATTCATCATATTTACAGATGAATATGTGGAATTTAAATGTTGTTTTTTTTTTCACCCTGCCGCCTCAAGGAAAATGCGACTTGGTGCAGCAACTGTGCATGACTTCATGTACGGCCCTGAGCTGGAGAAATACGACACTCAAGCCACTGCTGTTCCTCAAACAGTAGACGGCTCCTTACAACGCCGCAGTTCGGCTTAATTAAGAACAGACCAGGCAAGTCACATGGGAGCAGGTCACCACGCTCCATACGCAGATATCACCAACTTCATTAGTTATTGGACAGATCCCTAAACTTAAGAGGACGTGTTGGTTTGAGAATACAATGGTCCTCAAAACTTAAGCCTTGAGGGAAGGGAGGCCAACAAAGAACCCCGTCCACAAAACAAACCCACTCCCTGGTGCCTCCAGAAAGGTATCGGCTGTTCCTTCATCTTCACCCATTTTTTAGATGAATACCATGGGAACAATGGTTCAGAGGGCTGCATGCCGTGTCGCCGACCCACCGGCGCACTTCACAGCTCCCTCACCAAACAACCCCAGTTGTGGATACACACAATCAGCTCCACTCTGTGGCGAATATGAACGGCAGGAATGGACCTGAATTCTCATGGAGGATGATCGTAACCAACCACTGTGGCTTCTTATCCCTAGAATTCACCGACAGCAGCTCATGTACTTTTCCCCACAATTTTCTCTATTATTTGGCTGTGCTAATATGGCTTATTCTATATCGTATTTGGGTTCTTAAAGCTAGCTTTGGTAATCTGGAGAAACTAGCAAGAGTAAGCTAGATTCAAAAAATTCATCCGATCAAAAACCCGAGCCCGCTGTCGCCAACTCTTTTCCAATGAAGGTAGCTAGCAGCACTAGATCCAAAAGTTGGCTAATCTGGCGAGAAAGTCGCCAGGTCAGCAACACTGACAGGCCTCCCTCCAAAGCAACTCCCCCAAAATGATCATAGTGAACGTAAACAAAGAACATGGCTGCTGTCAGTACTCACAGCTGGCAAGCTAGCAGCTTGTGGAAGACTGACGATGAGCAATGAGGCAGAATACGTGAAGGCAGGCAGGTGGTCCGCCCAGTCACTGCATTCATGTCGAATGAAATGATTGGACGGCCACAGATACTAGGGTTTTTTCTTTTTTTGACAGAGGATTTGATTATTGATTCTAACATCACCAGGCCTGCCTTTAAATTACAAATTGCTCTTTTCCCTCAATCGTATCCATTAATCTAAACCAGGCGGCAACCTCCGGGTCTCAAGAGTGAAACCAATGCGAAAGTGCCTTAAACTTGCATTCTTTCTAATGACCAGCAGGGGGCGTCTTTTCCAGTTACAAAAAGAAGTCTGGTTGTATAGAAGTCCCTGAGAGAATGACTCTACTTCTCACTTGATTTATCACCTCAGTTGACATTGTAACATGAGTTTATGGTCTCAGTTGCTAGTTTCTTCAACACAGCATGATGTTCGTTAGGAGATGATGGTCCCAGTTACAGCACTATATAAGATAACGCTGGCATTTCTTTAGGGGCGTGGCTAACACAGCATTGTCCGGTCCTGGAGTTTGTTTTTGTCTTACAACTTGAGCCAAAACGCCAAAACAGGAGCGTTCTCTCTTCTCCGGCTTCTGATTTGAACGACTGGTCTGACACAGACTCAATCAATCAACCAATGAACAGTTATTTATTTATTTAGTTACCATTATTGTTGGAGTACAGGAACAAATCTATCATTGTGTATTTACAGTCATCATTTCTATCTGAGTTAACATTCGAGCCTCTAACATGTCAAGCTCTCAGTGTTTACTACTGGACTCCTGAATACTCAGCCAAGGACAGGTTAGGATCACAGTCCCTCCATGTCTTCTTCTGTATTCTGACATCCTGACTTCATTTCAAATAAATTATACAATTTGAAAGAATTAGGAGCTTAAATTGTGGGTTCACCTCTAAAATATGTATTTTACTGCCCAAGAAAAACTTGAACGGGTAAACAAGTATTATTTTGGGCTGATCAAAGGAAGTTTCCGCGTAAATTTAAATTAATTTGAACAAGCATATATATATATATATATATATATATATATATATATATATATATATATATATATATATATATATATATATATATAGAAGCCTGTTGGTAGAACAGGAAGTCCCACAGAGTGGACTGTGAAGGGATCACATCTTCCACATGTTATTCTATCAGGAGCGACAGAACATCGAGCAGTTGGAGGCTGGCTTTACTGAGAGACTGAGCTTGTTTCTGAAATGGGGGAAATGGTGTAACGAGATGTCCTGCTGAACACGGATATACTACAAGAATTCTTTGCAGCAGCTATTGGGCAGATGAATGAAACGGGCAGAAAGCTGGAGTAGGTAAAACAAGAGTTCCACATAAAGTGAGCTACATTATCAGGGAGCCTTGGGAAATCACTAAACAAAAAGCAGACTGGTTGTATA
>NW_027176269.1:109839-143150 GCF_023349555.1 Cebidichthys violaceus
GTCCTTGGTGGAGCAGAACACGCTCTGCTTGACGTCATGCGCATGCAGCCACGGGGCTGTGAAGGAAGCTACGGGGCTCTCTGCCCTGCAAAGACCACGGCATGAAAGCCAGACCGCGGCTTTTGAGTTGGTCTGTTCCTCCTCCCTGCTCCGGTCCAACAGCACACAGCAGGGAGCCTCTCAGTGTATATATAGACTTAACATATGCCACTTTTATTCGTGAATGCGTCTCCCCCACCCTAAAGAGCGCATACATTTTAAACAAGGGTGGCTGTCTTAATCTCCGATCACGGCTCTAACCTTTGGCAGCGCGAGGCTGCAGGTCGGTCTGTAACGTACAATGGAACGGGTTAATTGGAGTATGTTGACAAGAATGAAGCTGAATCTTAATGAATACCTACAAACATCTAAAAAGAAACGGTTATGATGGATGCCATGGTGAGGCTCCTCAAGAGACATATCTCTTAAATATTATATATTGTATACACCATCCTATATTTTGGTAGAGGTGTGTGTGTAGATGTTAGGTAAATGCATCTAAACTGAGTTGATACACAACACTGCTATGTAAATGTATTGTATTAAAAATGGTCAAAAATGACCAAAGAAACGCTTCATTGGTTCTTGGAAACAAATCAATAAAGTGAGACTCAAACTAACTGGTCTACATACACACCAATACCATGTTAAGTTAACCCAATCAGAATGCAGAGTCGGGCTTGGAGGACGTCTATCAACTCGTTGGCCTGATTTACAAGCAGAAACCTCGAAAGGTTCGTCTGATGTCAGCGATATCAGAGACGGGGAGCAGGACACGTCCCCACAGCTCCCCACGAGTCGGCTTCTTATCTACCGAACGGTACGTTCATCTTGGGTTCGCCGGTTCCATCCCAACCGGGACCGTTATGGCATGTCGTCTCCCCTCATTCACTGTCCTCTCTCTTGTGAACAAAAGAACATTTTGCCCAAAAATTGTACCTTCTAATATCAAAAACATAAAATATTAATTTGGGCCGAATTCAGCCCGTTCACATGGACATGAGCAGATGAAAAAATGTACGCAAGACCTGAAGCTGTGTGAACACACATTTTTTTTTATGATTTCAACTATTTTTAATAAAACTATAAATCGGACCAAAACTTGTTTCTCCGTAGGAGAGTTTAATATTTCATTTGTTTTATCCTTGCTAGCAGCGTGGCTCAAGGAATGACAACGTCGGCCTGTCGGCCGCTCCACCGCTTTGGTTCCGAATGAAATATCTCATCAGCTGTTCTGTGGATTTCCAAGAAATGTTGCATTCACGGTACCCAGAGGATAGACCCTGATGACTTTGATGATCCCATGACGTTTGCTCTTGCGCCACCGCGAGGATCGCATTTATGATTCTGAAATGAAACGTCTCGACAACTATTGGACAGGATTGTCATGATGACATTTTGTACAGAGACATTCACGCTCCCCTCGGGATGTTTTGTAATAACGTTTCCGCACTTCTGACTTTTCTATCTAGCTCCATCATCATGTCATAATTTCAATGTGTCCAATACTTTTATTTATGACTAAATGCATGCAAAACTAATGGCATTCCCATTAGCCTCAACTGTTTATTGCTAATTAGTTACCATGCCAACATGCTAAACAAAGATACTTATATTTCAAATGTCGCTATCCGAAGCACACCGTCTTGTGGGTGAGACTCCCTCTGCTTCACGAGTGTGTGTGTGTGTGTGTGTGTGTGTGTGTGGACATTTCACGTATGCGTCGTCTGATGCATTTCTTTAATGCGTGGATCTCATTCACCTGACGCACACATGGCCGACATTACGCGAACATCTGGGAGCTGCGTCTCGAGGCCCTTCCTTCATGTGAAGTGCCTGGCAGTTAGCTCGCCGCGGGGAGAAGCGCCAGTTGTGATGAACCAATCAGGATTCACTTCTCCATCTGCGCTCAGGCACCACAAAGAGACGGGCTCAGCCCTGACCTGCTCATGTCTTTGTTTCGGAACTATGACTTCGTCAACGGAACTCTGTAATTACACGTGGCGGCGCTCTCTCAAGATAAAATACTGAATATTGATTGAATATATGATACGCTACAGTATGCATCATGTGTGCGTGATGAGTTGTGCTGTCGTGTCTAATCACCCTAAGAGGTATTGACTATATACAGTCTATATTTATGCAATATATACATGCAAGTCGTATGCATAGAATCTGCACACTACGTCATGTAATGCCACTTGTACCAGTACGTATCGACACCTAGAATTACCTTTACTATATTGATCAGATGCAACACTTAAATCATTTGCGTTTGCACTATTGTGCTGCTACCAAGCTTCTTAAATAACGAGACAATAAACGCATTAAAGATGCAAAAAAATAATAATAATGCGTTTGAAATTCTGTTTCATCGTTGTCCTTTTGAACACACACAAATCCCCTTAAATATTCAAGTGAATCTGTTTGTGATTATATTATTTTACCTATGGAGATGAATTCAAAATACATGCACAGGCTAATAGTCTTGGCTCAGAGTGTCCTCTGAAGCTGAGCAGTGTGTCAGAAGTGTTTCCAGGGCCAAGGACCAATTATTCAGGGCCCCCGGCCGTCCCCGGAGCTAAGGTCATTATGTGGGTGTCACTATCGCGACCCCACGGCTCCTCTTCATCTGCAACTTATTTGCAGGAATTAAACCGCGAAGGGGGGGGGGGGGGCTGTGTGATAAATTGAAAGTGTCCAAAAGACTCGACGCCGTTCCGTTGGAGTAAGTATCATTTTTATAAATAATAACATTTGCGCTGCACAATTTGCCAGGGAACAGTGTTTAACGAAGAAGCCAGAAGTCAGTGTTAAGCAGATTCTGACGGCCTTACACCAGGAGAGAGGTGATCATTAAAAATACTGCTTATCTAAGGGGAAATTTCCTACTTTAAATGTTCTCTCGCTTTGTCTCATTCCGTGCTGGCGTGCTTCGTCTAGCAGTCTCTTCTCTCTCTCTCTCTCTCTCTCTCTCTCTCTCTCTCTTTTTTTTAACATTTAGATTCGCCGCTCGTCACCTTCTATTGATCACGCCTAATTTGCATCCAGGAGAAGATGAGAACTCAGATATTCACACTCCGAGAGAAGGACGATCTCGATGATTTATTCATTTCCAAATCAAAAAAAAAAGAAGGAGTGAAAAAAGGTAGATGAGAAGGGGAATCTTCACAGGCAGCGGGGCGACTAGCAGGCTCTGAGGCTGGGCTCCTCTTCCCCACGCCGCCCCCGGGCACGTGGTGTGCAAGTCCTCCTAATTAACAAGGTGAATCATGCTGCTGCTCTCTAATTAGCCAACATGACAATCTAATGGAAACATGCAGGCCCGAGCTGGCACACTTAGCATCACCTCGCAGAGACCCCCGGTACTGTCCTTCCCGCGTGAGTTTGGCAAAAAAAAAATGACACTTCAGATTTTTTGAAATGCGGTGGAGAGGGGAGTGTGTTTTAGGGAGAGGTCAGAAGGGAGAAGTCAGCGGGTGAGTGTGTGTTTTTTTCTTCTTCTTCTTCTTCCTCTCCTCCCAGCCTCAGTGCGAGCGCCGTGTTTGTTGCCTAATTGAAACGTGTCCTGCCTCCCTCTCACTTACATCCCAGGCACAGGAGGCTGGCACCTCGCCACCAGCGTAGCTCAGCACGCCCAATTCCCCCGTCGCTCGAGTCCCAAGGACTGCTCTGGCGCACAAAGAGAAAAGTGAACCTACAGGCTCGTACAGCGAGGAGATGAGTCGCTATCTCCCTCTGAGGCAAAAAAAAAATAAAAAAATCTCCTTTTTTTGTTGTTTTCCTTCTCATTACAGCACTTTGTAATATTCGAAAACACACAGGAACACCAAAGGTACTTTTAAAGCTCGCTCCTGTGTTTTTTTTCTTCATCTCGTAACATGTCTCGAGGTGAAGAAGAACTGAAGTTACTACCGGCAACAAAGCAACAAATAAAAAATAGGGTTACGGTGTGCTGTTTAGTAGCCCGCACATCTTTGGGACCTAGAAAACAGACCCGTCTCATGTGATAATTAAATCAGCCACATCAACTTTGTATGATCTTTCAAAAAATAAAAAAGTACACCTGCTAAAGGAATGCATAACCCAGTTTGTGAGAAGGAACCGGGTGTAACTTGAGCAGAACGTGATGAGCGGACCGCTGCTGCATTGAATACAACAACTCTGAATCGGGACGCAGCAAACGGCAGGAATTGTCTTTGAAAGTCGGCACAGGCGGGGAAAGAGAGAGAGCGTACGGAGGAGGGTTGCGGGGGCCTTTTTTTTGCCCTGGGGGCCTGCAAGCTGGGGGGGGGGGGGGGGGGGGGGCTGCCTCTTTGAGCAGAGCAGTTTGCGGAGGGCCAGAGGACGAGAGCCTGTGAGCCGGCAGATATTACTGGCCCTAATGAAAAACTAAGGGGCCGCTTCATTGTCCTCTGACACACGAGAGCTTCTCCTCTCCGGCTGACGGGGCTTTTCCGACGTGGGCGGATTCCAATCTCTCCGTGACCTGGTCACTTTGTGGAGGATGCCGGGGCCCAGTCAAGGAACGTGTGTGTGTGTGTGTGTGTGTGTGTGTGTGTGTGTGTGTGTGTGTGTGTGTGTGTGCGCGCTAAGGTCCCGGCTGAGCAAAGGCTTAACGTAAATGAGCGGTTCTAAACACGGCTCGCTTGGACCACGGTTGTGCATAAGTCACGTGAGTATCGGTCTAATTTGATTCATGGATTCCAACACGTATGTTGGTGCTGTACAGCGAGGCAGGGACGAGTAACTGTAGGCTTTTAATTGGAGCCACGCACGGCTCACAGTTGAGCTGGGGTTGGAATTAATTTCAACGTCGAAACGGGCGAAAGCAAATCCCTCAATGCCCAGAAAGGAACCGTGTTTGAGGAAAATAAACCTTTGAGGTTTCCCTCGGACTAAAAGAGGGGAGGGCGATGGTCGGGTCCTTAACCGGTTCCTTTTAACAATGCTATACGGTGGACATGCTTTAGCAGCCTCGACGGGCTTTTGGCCAGATTCCGGCCAGGTGTGGTAGCCAATTTGTCTTCCCCCCCGCCCCTCCACCTTCCCTCGTCTCTCTTCGCCCCGTCCCTGCTCCTCTTCTCCAGTTCACTCGTTTTTCCCCCGTTGTCCAGTTGCGCCTGCAGACGCGGTTGCGATGATGAATCTGTGGCTGCAGCGTGTCTGTGTGTCTGACATCGTGATGTATCTCCACCGGCCTTAACTCCCTCTCTATCTCTCTCTGCCTCTCCCCCCTCAAGTCTCCTTTCTCCCTCCATCTCTTTGTCTCCGTCTCTCTGTCTCCTTCCCTCTCTCACTCTCTATGATTAGGCATCGCCCGGCCTCCCGCCCCGCTGATGGACCAGACAGAACACACAGACTCACCACCGCCGCCGACGAAGACGACAAACAACAAACAGGAACTGGGCTCCACGATATGCCCATTGATTTTCACTGGGGGGCATTTTTTTTAAATAGCCCATCTGACCTTTCGGCCAAATGGTTGTGAATTGAAGGAAACCGGGTCGCTGGACCGTTCTGCCTCTCTCTCACGCAAAAGAAAAACCAACCTCCGCCAGCGTCTACGGGACCAGCCTGCTCTGCTGGTGACGAGGCTGTGGGCCGAGCTGCCGGTGCAAATTCACATACGCAATTACTGAGAGTAAAGTCCTGAAGCCCTTCTAGTGACAACCTAGAGCCTACGATGTTCATTTCAAAACCACTGGAGAAAAAAGACATTGTGGCATTTCTGATATCGTAATTAAGTTTATACTGGACCGGGTCCAGGAGACAGACCTTGGAATCAATGGTTTCATCCCCTGGGGAACATGAACCTACTGTGTGACCTTCATCTGCCTGCGATATTGTGGGGTATGTTCTATGTTCTGAGTGTCCACACGTTTGGCCTGAGGCTGGCACCAGCAGAGGGCTCATGGATTGACCACAGTATCAAAGGTTTCATCCGATGGGGAGCATGAATGTCCCTAGTGAACGTCGTGGCATTCTGCCTATTTCTATATATTGTTTCCAAGTGAACATTTTGGCCTGATTGTTGAACTAAGACGATCAATGACAAGATGACAAAAAACATTAGGATTCATCCTTTGGGGAGCATGAACACATATATACATACACATATATATTTATACATATATATATACATATATATATATATATACATACACATATATATTTATATATATATATATACATATATATACACATACATATACATATATATATATATATATATATATATATATATATATATATATATATAGACTCAGAGTTCAACCAAATGGATCTAATACGTATGTAACACGCTGTAGTTCCATCTCTCCTAAATGATGATTGTTTGGTGGTGGTGGTTATTTTGTGTGTGATGGGGGGGGGGGGGGCCTCGGGCTCATTATCCTGATGAAATTTTGCACAGATGCTGAGCTGCCGACAGACTCCGCTAGTGACACAAACAAGCAAACTCAGGTGATGGAAACCGGAGAGTCACGGGGACTGAGATAGAACGGCCATTAGGCAAAAAAGAATAAGAAAAGAAAGAGGTGAGGGAGAGTGGAAGAAGTGTGTGTGTGTGTGTGTGTGTGTGTGTGTGTGTGTGTGTGTGTGTGTGTAGGGGAGGGAAGTCTTCCTCGCCTCTCTGCAGCGGGAGAAAACATTACATAAAGTGACGATTTCCAAACCACCTTCTTAAAATTCCAGAAGCAAATGAGAAGCGTGTGCGCACACTCCACGTCTCCTCGCGCTAATCTGGCCGCATCCAGATGACGAGCGGACTGCCACTTAACGGGGAGGAGATCCGCTTTGATCACACGGCCCCTGCGGGGGCCAACCTATCGCGCTGCCTATTACGCTGCCTCATTTGCATATGCGGGGCTTATGGGTAGGCTGAGACGTAGTGCGAATGTTCCAAAACTGCAGCAGGGCTCTCTGTTGCTAGAAAGAATAGAAATGCCCGGGAGAGGTGCGTGGGGGGGGGGGGGCGGCGCCAGGTAGCCAGAGGTGAGAGAAGGTCCACTTGCCAACAATACTGAGGTGCCCTTGAGCAAGGCATTTGCAGCATGAATGGCCAACATAAACAAACAGTGGCTGCACCGTCAGGTGGGGAAATTGCAGAAGTGTGTTAGTGAGAAAAGTGCATACATGCTCGGTAAACTTTACCCGGATGAATAAAAAGGGATGTTTTTTTAAAAGAGCAACTTCGAAAGAAACCACGTCTTTAAGTTCTACATCTACAACAACAACAACAACAACAACAGGTGACTGTTTCATCCTCTTGATCTCCGTCAGCACGCCGAGGACTGAGAGCACCAGTGAAGTTACTCTGGAGTAAAACAAAGGGCAAAGAACGCAAACCTCCGCTGTGACAGAACTACTGCGTAAACAACATTAACCAACCACTAACAGGAGAGCGGTCTACTTTCCGGGCTCCGCTGGGAATTCCACCATGTACAGAACCTGCACTTAAAGCGAGGAGGATACGGCGGCGCACCACTTCGGTAAAACAACCTCCCGATCTGGAAGGCGACGTGTTCTGCCTCGGCCGCTTCCTCAAAGAGGGGAAACAACTCTTTTTATTCCTCTGAGGCAGTGAGAGTTAATGCGGAGCGTGAATCGGTGCTTCTGAAACACTCGTTCACTTTGCTTTTCATGGCCTCGCTGAGCTGACGTTGCAAATGTGACTCTTTTTCCAAAGAGACGTAAAAAAGAACAGGTTTTTAGAAGTCACAGATATGTAGATAAGTAGAGACAGATATGGAAGTTTTGTTTTACAGCAAAATAGCGATAACGAATACGTTTCACAACAAGGGTCAGGGTGACGCTCGGGCGTCAGTCGGCGCAGGTGATTCCTCAAACTTCTTTCATAAGTCCGACTTTACATGGCATTACATATGTAGCGATGCATGTAACATGTATGCGCCGTGAGTCGGGTAAAGTCAAGGGTAACGATCTCCTCGGCAGCTTACCTCCTTGGCTTTCTGTTTCAGCCGAGCTTGCTCTGGGTCCTCTTGCCTGGAGCGACTCTGTGGAGTAAAAGAAAGAGAGAGAGGGAGGGAGGGAGGGGGGGGGACACACAGGTTAACAGCTGGTTTTTAAAAAGGAGCCCACATCCCCCTTCCTTCACCGCTTCATCTGTTGCTGCTGCTGCGGCAAAAAATAGTGCAAAACGGGGACAGGATACGGAGGTGTCAAGGACATCGTATTTGAATTCAGAGAAGTGCAACGGAGCGCCTTCCCCCGGGGGGGCGATGGCCTTTAAACCCCGCTCCAAATCCATCCCTAAATAAGCCGCTGGAGGGGGATTCTAATCAAAAGAGGTTATTAAAAATTCTGCAGGAGCCAGCACACACACACACACACACACACACACACACACACACACACACACACACACACACACACACACACACACACACACACACACACACACACACACACATGGGGCAAAGGATGTTGGTGAGTATCAGTGGCAGGGTGTGTGTGTGTGTGTGTGTCACTGTGTGGCTATCTGTCTCTGTGTGTGTGTGTGTGTGTGTGTGTGTGTGTGTGTGTGTGTGTGTGTGTGTCACTGTGTGGCTATCTGTCTCTCTGTGTGTGTGTGTGTGTGTGTGTGTGTGTGTGTCCCTGGCGTAACAACACAGCACTTCTATTTTAACCAGCAGCAGAGATGTGGGTGAACGTGCTCGTCCCTGGGAATCCTTCACCACGCGACCAGATGTTCACGTACGGCTGACCACTGCGGGCGGCGTGGCAGATTCTGGTACTGCACGCTAACGGATGTTTACTGTTTTTAAAGGCGGCTGTGGGGGGGGGGGCATTTAGGTCAGGTCCACGAATAAACGTGCAAATATATAGTTCCCTTTTTCTAAACCACTGGCACATTTCAGAAGCTATATTATGTAAGCAGACGTCAAAGACAGAACGATAATTGGATATATTTTACGGTACATAGAGTATTAATATCTATTCAGATAATTAATCAATCGAAAATGTGAGCCCCCCCCCTCTCCTCATAGCCTTCCTGCTAATTGGCTTTAAATATATCAGGCGCTTCACGTACTGGCCGGTATCGCAAGTAAGACTAATGCGTTTGCCCTCCGGTCAGGCCGGAGCATCCCCCAAAGACTTGAGTCATATTCTAAGTGGACGGCGCAGAGTGGAGGGGAGGGCTTGTTGTGAGGAGGAGGAGGAGGAGGAGGAGGGATTATTTCAGCGGGGCTTCTTGTTCAGGAGGTCAAATTAGCGATCGCTCGAGCAGGAGGGAGGCAGGAGGGAGGGGGGGGGGGGGACAGGAGGTGCAGATGGACTGTTTACAAAGGGCGGCGGTGCCACTGGCTGCTTCACATCTCCTGTCAGCTGCCCTGGTTTCCACACTTACAGGAGAGAGAGCGGACGGGGAGACGGGGAGACGGGGAGACGAGGAGCGGCTGCTGGACGCTTACGTTGGGTTTTTACAGGATACGACCAATCTGTGATGTCGATCATATTCCACAAGTCATTTTGACAAGTTTTGTTTGCTTTTCACTTCGTTGCCTATAAGACTTTTTTTGTTTTTTAAGGCCCCCACAGGGTGAACTTGTTTCTCTCAGCTGTGCGGTTGTTGTGTGGAAAGTTAATATTCTGTCAATATATTCTCCCAAATGGGAGAAACTTGTATTCCCATCGCTGCTCGTACTGCAGTCACTGCCTCGTGTATTCATCGTCGTGTCGTCTCACGTTTACTGATCGCAGAAGACACCAATATCCACCAAATAATAATCAATAGCAAGCGGTGCTTCACACCTGTCTTTTTCTTCTTCTTACAACAGAGCAGTGTGAGAGATGAGCCACTAATGCAACGTGTCGTCTGGAGTTTTGAGGTTTATGATGTATTCAGTGATGGATTTCTCCCTCGATAGACCGGTCTTCAATGGACAGTGAGAATAAAAAACCTCTTTTGACTTTTGAAAAGTATTTTAAAGGACAAAATGCCATAAAAAGACATTTATGGTTTGACAGTTATCATTGTGAGAAAGACAAAATATAACACTGACAAAAAGCATTACAAGAAAGGATCATTGTGTTGCATTGACTGATAAATGTACTCGTGTCCACACAGAAACACTAGTGTCTACGTGTGTAATATTTATACAATCTTAAAAAAAAAAGATTTGCTCTCTAAACTTCTGCTCGAACTGAAACGCCATGGCAACGGGCGCCAAAAAAAAAAGCCGCAGACACGGCTCAGAGGTGAAGTCAAACTCTCCTCGCCGATGCTCAGTCCAGATATCCTGGGGCGAGCCCTTCAACAGGAACTTGGCCAAATCTGCAGAAGTTCCCCACTAAAGCGGTTAATGAAGAGAGCTGCTCGCAGTGGAAGTGGGCACACGACGTCACCACTCGTGTTCTTAACAAGGCGCTTCACGGCGGCCTTCTTCCTGCTGAGGCGATGTCTTTTTTTTTTACAGACGGGTCGTGAGGTTTGGTGGCCGGCGTTCATCAACCAGAGGATTTTCTAATATCCTGCATGGCAGGACCGGAGCGTAATAATGCAATTAAGACGGTGAGGTGTGCTGCAATGAGAATCTTTACTGTGGGACATTTGCTCCATTCAAAATTAATTAAATTAACCTAGCTTTCTGCTAATGTCGCACCGCCGGGCATTTTCATTTGCAAAAGATTCTCTCTCTCCATCTTTTTTTTTTGGGTCAGTGGTGATCTTTTCAAATTTGAAGACTTTACTTTCCTGATCAACACATGAATAGTTTGAGCTCCCTGTTGGAAATGAGTACAGCTTTAAATACTTTCTTGTTAAGTTAGTGCAGTGATTTCTGTGCTACGGGTTTTATTGCGTCGTGATGGTTTGTGTAACACGTATCGATCACGCTGCAGTTCAAAGAACAACCGGTCACTTCATCACTTCAGAGTCTGTCCTTTAATAAAACCTCACCTACCGAAGGCCTCGTACAACAGCTAACCCAACGCCGCGATGCTAAGTGAGATGAACCCTCGCTCTCTCATTCCAGGTGCCTTGAATTATGCTCTGCTTTGGCAGCGCTGGAGGTTTCAGCGACTGGTAACCGTGGCGATGAGATGACCCATAGTTAGGATTGTGTTTGAAGCCCTTTCTGTGTATCAGCTGTGATGAAGCGCACACTAAGGTCACACTAAACCAAAGGAGTGCGAATGATGCATCCGTTGTATTTTATTTTATTATTTTTCAGGAAAGGAAATCATAACATGTCTTATTGCTTAAAGTGGTAAACAACTTTAGATATATATATTTAGTTGATTATATATATTTTTATATATATGTATGTATAGAGTTGATAACAACTTTAAGCAATGAGATAGCAATAATAAATGATATTATATATATATATATATATATATATATATATATATATATATATATATATATATATATATATTTGTGCTGTGTCTGAAGACGACCGCTACATCAAGCAGTGCATTCAGCTTTATGAGGGTTTTGTTGTTGTTGGAATTTCTGCTCATAAAGTTGAAACAAACAACTGTCTCTGTTCGCGATCCCTGATGCATTTTTGAATCCAAACAAATTGGTACTGCTTTTAAGGAAAAAATGCAATACTTTTTTTGTGCACAGTGCAAGTTATCCGGAAAAAAAAAAAAAGCCGGCATGCCACTGGACGTTCAGGGAAACACGTGTAGTTGTGTACGAACAGGATGATGGAAGGAACAACATGCCGGCTCCTCCTGACGCTCGGCACTCTTTTAAACTGATGCTCTGTTTCACCTGGGCTGTCAAGGCTTGTGATAGACGGGTGTTGTGCAGCTTGGACATGTGTGTGTGTGTGTGTGTGTGTGTGTGTAGTGTATGCGCTGTGTCCGGTGAGGAAGAGCCGGGACAGAGGAGCCCTGGGGCCGGAAGCCTGGGAGGACGCAGGGAGGTCACTTCATCCACTGGTGTCACACTCTAATTCATCTGTCAGAGCTTCATGCACGCACACACACACGCGCGCACACACACACACACACACACACACACACACACACACACACACACACACACACACACACACACACACACACACACAGACGCACAGACACACACACACACACACAGACGCAGAAGGATGGTGAGGCGACAACAACTTACTTTCGCGGCTTTCAACAGGATCTCCCTCTCCTGCTCGTCCTTCCTCTGCTTCTCCATTCTCTCCAGCTGCTCAAAGAAGCGCAGCTGAGAGCGAACGTCTGCCGACTGCTCGTAGCACTCGTCCTCCTGACAAGGAGATGGAGAGGAAATCAGTTAGGGAGAAAAAAGAAAATAGGCACGGGTCCAATTCAGCAGCTGCTTTCTCAGTCCTCAGTCCATCGATACGTGATTGATTATCTCAAAAGTGTAAATAGATTGCAATACAATCTGGCTAAGCCCAGTGTAGCTTCTTAAAATGTACTTCTTCTGTACGGCCAACAGCCCTCAGCTCAAAGACACTCCGCTTAAACAAAGCAGAAAATCACAACATGTTTCTGATCAACTTTCTGTCGAATGACTGAAAGTTTCAGCACTTATTCCACAGGGAGAATACATGGAAACACAGGAGGCACGACATGAGTTACAGAGCAAATTGGCAAAAAGAATATATGTGCTCACAATTAAGCGTGCATGGAATATACATAGGTCAGTCCTCTATACAAGTCAGTGTTATGCTGTGCAGGAATGTCCTAAAAACTAAACTAGCTCTTCATCGTCCCTTCTGACTACAAGTGTCTGTATCTACAGAGGCCTGGATCCCCTCTCCTCTTCTAATGTCGCTGTGTTCCGGACGCTCCTGGCCGTCTATTAAAAACTAAAACACAGCGACCAGGTGCCGCGTCGTAAACACGCATCCAAGAGGAAGCTGTGAACATGGCGGCACGGTGCTGAACAAATACAGCGAGACGAGTGACATCTTTTTTCACCGTCTTTTACTTGAAGTTTGTGATTTGTGACAGAGAGCTTTTTGAAACGCTTTGTCCAGGTGTTTACATTGACCTGCAATTGTGGTGGAAGTTCTCTCTGCATCCTTTGCGTGAGCATGATTGACTTCCATCACAATGAAGTTCTAGAAGTACAATCATAAAGAAGGTAATGGAGGAGCCTGGATAAAAATACCCTCGTCATTAACTGTACGAGACGCAGCTCATCTGGGACGTCAGCGGTCTGATCACAGATGTGAACACACACACACACACACACACACACACACACACACACACACACACACACACTAACTTTTTGCCTATTTAAAGATGACAAATGCTCATTGCATATGGCGCCATCGCCCTCCCACTTGGGAAAAGGAAAGGCAGGTGTGGAAAAAACATTTTTGTAGGTCATCAAAAGTTAATAGGATAATGGCTTGTTTCACACGTCTGTGTGTCACCTATGCAGCGTTCTACATCCCTCTGTGTGTGTGTGTGTGTGTGTGTGTGTGTGTGTGTGTGTGTGTGGATGAGAGGAGCTGGGTGGCACAGAGCACAAAGACACATCAGAGGAGGCTCATCGCGCCCCCCCCCCGACTCCTTCTCTCTCTCCTCTTTGTTGCAGCGCTGAGCCGGCACTCTTGTCGTAGCTCCTGCCACCACCACCGAAGCCCGGTTGCTCTTTTAAGGCCGCTTTGTCTTTTGGTCTTTTCCCTTTTTCATTTTTTTCCGCTGATGTCAACAGAGTGGCTTCACAGAGCTCCGTGTGTCTCTCTCTCTCACACACACACACACACACACACACACACACACACACACACACACACACACACCTCATTTACAAAACCACAAAAAAGGAAAAGAACGAACGCACAGAAGAAGAAGAAGAAGAAGCACCAAACAAGATGGGGACAGCTGTAGCGCTGCTCTTCCTCCCTCCTCCTCTTCCTCCCTTCTCGGTGTCAGGAGAAAATAAAACACATTTTCAAAGTTTCCCCCCCACTTCGCTGAGATTCAGGCTAGCAGTCGAGATGGGTTTTGCGCTTTAATGTACACCAATTAAATGCGGTTGTAGCGCTGCATTCAAGGGCTACGGGAGATAAAGTCACCAGTAAGCCAGGACGAGCGCTTGGAAGTTCTTTTGTACCTCAAGTTTTGGCTGACTGACTCTTGTTTATCAACTTAAAGGTAAAAAATAAAAAAAGAAGGTTTCTCATATTAACTTTAATGTGTTTATGTTAGTGGTGCACTTGCATCTTGAGTTTACTTGTGAGATAGATAAAAGCTTGTTTGTGTGAACGGCACTGTGTGTCTGTGTGGGAATGTTGGGAGCGTACCAGCCCGTGTGTGTGTGAGTGTGAGTGTGTGAGTGTGTGAGTGAGTGTGTGAGTGTGTGTGTGTGTGTGAGTGTGAGTGTGTATGTGAGTGTGTGTGTGTGTGTGTGAGTGTGTGAGTGTGAGTGTGTATGTGAGTGTGTGAGTGTGAGTGTGAGTGAGTGTGTGTGTGCTCGAATGTCCTGATAAAGTTTCTTTCCAAACTCCAGGGAGTATTCTGTCTGACTTATCCATAGTCAGTGTATTACCTACAGTAGATGGGGGGGGTCGGCCTTCTACCAGCATAGAAGATAAACAATGTCCTGCTTTGGACGGCCACGTTCACACATGACACAATAACACAAACAAACTAACAGATCCATTCAGCTGTGTTCTGGAAGGTAAAAGGACTGTTGATGTCAGTGGAGTGTGTGGCTTTGAAGAGAGCGAGATAACGGGTTCCACTTCCCCTTCAGACTGTCTGATGGCAAGGTAAGCTCTAAATATAGCGTGCTCTTCAACCGATTCAGCTGTCCCCGTACACAGTCGCTTTATCTAGCCATCACACAGCACTGTCCGACGGGGAACTGAATCTGTTCTCACGATCTCTTCAAAGCCACCGGACTCCACTGACAAAAACAGGATTTTCACCTCACAGAATACGGGAGTACAACCCAACTTCCAAAAAACCCGAGTGGACCATTTCAGTTACTGCTCCTTCAGTTGAGTGCTGCACGGGCGACACATTTATTGGATGAATAAATAAACATGCTGGCTTTCTAAGGGACCATGTTCCGGGACGTCGAACCACCAACCCTGCAATGAATGGGCCACGGCCCCAGAAGCAGCACACGCAGCAGGGAGGAACGGATGCCGATTGGCTACAGTGAGTGCAAGGCCGGTAATTGAGGGTAATGAGGTTTCTCTAAAACACTGTATCATCTTCCACTCCGTCCTGCCCACCTGCCCCGCTGCCTTTGAATCACTCAGGATTACAGGTTGAAGATGTTCATTTCCCTCAGTGTCAGCCGTACCTTAGCTCAGCAGCTTTAAAACACGTGGCACAGAGTGTGAATGTTGACTCATCTGGTGTGCGGCACAATAAAAAAAACATACATTTAAAAGACAAAATGCAGGTGATGACGTGTCTACTTTGCGTGTGTGTTTGCCTTGTTCCCACCTTACAGGAGTCCAGTCGGTGCTGCGCGATGGTAGAAACCTTTTCTACCACGGTTCGGAGTCGCGACTGCGCGGCGTGCGAGATGAACGTCACCGCCTCCATTGGGACCTCTGTGACTCCGAACTTCTTGGCTGTGAAGGACACACACATTGAGGACCGGACGAGGACCTCCGTATTAATATCACTTTCTCACACAAACGGGTATAGTTAGTACTTTTGCTTCTCATAATGAAAACCTCATTCGCCTTCGCTGATTCTGTCGCAATTGAAATGTTGATCCTCCACTTTCCCAGCTGGGAGTTTTATAACACGGCCTTTATTCATTTAATTTACTAAAGGGATAAACGGGTTTAAAGCTGATTGTTTTATCATCACTACACTCGCTTCCACGACTCGCCATTTCGAGAAAAACAACAGCTAAGCAGGTAGAAGGTAATTGTTTTGCTACGAGTGCGCACACACACACACACACACACACACACACACACACACACACACACACACACCATCTCATAAAAACACACCAACAGAAGATTGCAACTTTCATTCTCCGCACACATACACATCTACTGTACTCGCACACAACTGTCTGGATTAGTACGTGCAATTAACTCCCAGAAATAGGACTCATCGCACAGAAAAGTGAATTTCTTCCAGTCGTTACTGCTGAGCTCCTTCGAGTGTGTAAACGACATTGACCGTCTCTTTTTCACAGGAGGATAATTTAGTTTCCTTGGAGCAAAACTCATCTGAAGTCATAACAAAAGAGAGGAGGACAGACTTTGGTGGGGTTACTATCTGTTTTCAACTTCCTTTTAAATTATTCCATTACCATAATTTTCTCTCTGGCACCCTTTTAAGTAAACCACACCAATTATTTAAATCAGCCGAACAATACATATACTCCTCATCCGCTGGAGCTTTGAAATAGGATGGAGGAGCCCTGTTAGCCTTATAATTACAGGGGCAATACATGTGGAAATGTCACAAGGTCAACGCAAAACACTAATGGGCTTCTGCTTCCTGAAAAATAAGATCTTTCAGGGACATTAATATTTCAGAGAAAGTTTAAGAGACTTAGCCAGAGAGCCACATTACTGTGAGCAAAACACACATTCTAGGACTTGAAACTGAAACAAATTGCTGTTATTCACCTAGAAAAAGAGGGGCCTAGAAACAGACTAATGAACTAAAACGCTTTGATATTTTGCTTAATTTCCACAACACAGAAAAGATAACAGGAATAACATGAACCAAAGATTGTAGCATCTCCGGTTGGGGGGGAATATGTGCAATTTGTATCCATGCAAGCTATATGGATCCAGCGTCAGTCCAGCAGGCTGGTAAGTTAGCCGGCTAGCTTGTCCATCTCCAGAGCTAGGGCTAGTTAGCCAGTTAGCTAGCTAACTAACCAGCCATCCCCTGCGGCGCTCCCATTGGCTCCCCTCTCCTCGTAGGGGGTCGGCTAACATGATTCCCGGTAACACAGAGTGAGTGTCTGTCTATAGTGAGAGAAACTCTCTTTTCTTCAGCCGTTATAAACAAAAAGCCAACAAAACTTGCCAGCCTGCGTTGATTAATGCCACCATCTAAGCTCCGCCCACAAAATACGTCAGTTTTACTTACAGAAAAAGGAGTCTATGGTTTTTCTATTCAGGAACATAAAGACACAAAGATGGCTTTAACTCGCAGAGAGAGCTCACCCCGTTTGTGAGCAACGCGTCCAAACACCCACAACGCACGACAACTACACGCCCATCCGCCATCTGCACGCACACACACTGCTGTTGTGCAGTTGCAGAGCTTTGTGTGGTAAGACTTATCACAGGGTATCGGTACGATGCATCAAGTAACAGCTACTGTATGTAAACCATGAATCATAATTACTACAGGTCTTACTGTGTGTCGTGCTCTCTGGTTAGATAACACTGCTGCGGCTGTCTGCTCGTCACTTTCAACACAACAGACGGCATCAAGAAATCCAATGGAGAGACACCATCTGCATGGAGGCCTGGTAACCTGAATATTTATATAGTATAGAACTGAATGGTATCCATGGCAACAAGGGTCCCCCTGAAAAGTAGCTGGCAGTGAACATGGAAAAGGTCCTGAATGACCCAACTACACTCGTCAGTATCTGTTGTACCTGCAGACTGTTCTTTTTTCTTCTTCTCTGCCCACAGACATACAATAACCCGAGATCCTCCCGAGATACTTGAAGTCCTCTCGGAGCAGCTGACTTGCTGATAGACTTGCGTGTGCTGATCGGGATAAACTCAAAATCATTTCGACTGCACATCAGGGGTCAAGATCCGGTGCAGCCACAAATAGTAGCGATGCCATGGCACCGAGCTATAGCCGTGTTACAGTCCACATCCATTTCAAATATGATGCCAACAATATGAGCACAGTTTTTGTTTTAGAACATGGAGGGAACAAATGACTCCCATAAGCAAACACTGGAAACCACACTTCCACAGCCGAGGTGAAACTAAACTTATTAAAGATTTACGAAACAAACTCTAACGACCCAATTCAGCTCATTGATAGGGTAGCTTTTAATTGCAGTGTTCTGTGATCTGGAGTGAATTTCACATTGTGACCACAGAAGACCAGGTCTGATCATCTTTCAAGGACCCTGACATCGTCTCAGTTTGACTCCTCCTCCAGTCCAAGGGCAACACTCCTGACACCCATGAACAGCATCTAGAGACTTTTGACGCTCTACATTTACTGTGTTTTTTGCGTTCATTGATTAATCTTGACTAATGAAATACATTTTTCTGGAGCTGATGATGGAAGTATCTAAGGACTGAGCCATCTCGCTTCAGTCGTGGCTGTTGAGAGCTGGACATGCACAGTACTTATCAGGTACTGGCGGCGGGTAAAGACAAAGTTTACGGGCTGAAGCACAGGCGGGGATTTCAAATATCCTGGAAACAGGAGTTTAGTTTGGTGGCGTGAAGAAGATGTGGCTGAAACTCCAAATTAAGTTACTCAGACAAAGATAAAACATGACAATTACCTTTGATCGTGTCGTTTTTTGATAACAATTTGTAAAGGGGCAAGAAGATTTCTGACCCCTTGCCAAACCTGCTCAACGTTGAACCAATAACGACTTGATTATTTAGCGGAAGTGTCGGTTCCAATGAAGATTTACTCTCAAACAAGCTCAAGCAGCTCACAATGGTGTCAAGCAAAGTGAGACTTCAGTGACTGCATCATGCGGTGATGTGCTAGTTTAAGAGATGTATAGATAAAATATCAGCCGATTATGTCGTTGTGCACAAATTAGACCCTCAAGAGACCAGACACACTGTTGAATGGTTAAACACCATAGAAATAGAACAGGAGTAGAAGGCACATTCAAATCAACAACGTAGCAGGAAGGTCAGAGCGACGGCCATTTTTCTGCGTACGGTTGAAGAGGACTAACTCTAATATAAACTAAACGTACGAACAGCATATCGAGGACTCGCTGGGGTGAGATTTGGCAGTAACAACTAAAATAATCAGTTCATTTAACAACGTAATGCTTTGGCTCATTATCTGTAACCAGCGTAGCATTTACGTATAGTGGAATGAGCAAGCTAGCGAGCTAACTAGTGGACGGCTGGCTAGTTAGCTAGCTTGCTAATTCCGCCATGCTACACCGGTTACAGAAAATGAGCCGGACAGCGGGCAGCCGGCGCAGGGTCTAACGGTCCCTCCGCCCAGTCGCTCTGGAGAAGTACAAGCTAGTTACCTAGCTACCTAGCTAACTAGCCAGCCATCCGTCTCCGGAGCTGCGACAACACTTTCCGGCCCTACCGTTGTGGTTGTCACCATAACAACAAAAAACCATCGCCATTTTTCTTTTGTACTAGTCAAATAACCATGGAAAACATATATTTCTATGTTAAACGCAGTATTTCTGACACCAAGAGATATTGGAGCTCATGTGTTACAATTAGAATGCTAACATGTTGACCGGTGTTTCCACCCCCCCGGCAGCATGTCATGCTAGCTCCATGGTAAAACTGACATGATGTGAGCGCGGCATGAGGCACTTCCTATGTTTTGAAAGTGAATCATGTTCAAGTTGCAGGAAATAAAGCTTGAGAACACATAGCATCCAATTAGAATCAACCGTTTTTGTGTGTCAATGCTATCCTCTCTCTTCAGCAGTTAGATTGTGCGAATGAGATACGAGAGAACTACACCGAATTAATAATCCATTTTGGTGTGTGTGTGTTTGGCATACCGGCTCTGTGTTTCAATGACACCTCCGTCTTCTTGTGTCTGTCCTCATGTGTAAGTTTATGCAATAAGCCCACACATGCACGTATGTGCACGAGAGTGTGTGTGTGTGTGTGTGTGTGTGTGTGTGTGTGTGTGTGTGTGGACCTCAAACGTCTCAGTGGACTATCATTACTTTGAGGAGCTTTTCTAGAGAGCTCCAGCTGTGCTTGTGTTCTGGTTCCTGATCTGGGGAGGGGTGGAGTGCTTTTTTGCAGCTTCAGAAACGCTACAGCCCCCCCCCCCATGCCCAGCAGCTCAAGGACCAGCCTGAAGAGATATGAAGAGGGGAGGGACTGAGGGGTTTCTGGAGAGCTGGGGCGGCACAAGTGTCTGTGTTGGGGGGTGGGGACAAATAAAAGAGGAGAGGACACGAGACATGGAGAGACATGGAGAGACATGAGGAGGAAAATAAAGGAGGGGATAGAAACATCCTCTCCTGGTATCAGGAGTTTTAAAAAACAGAAGAAATGAAATAAAGGGGTAGAAATGGGAATGCAGTAGTAAAGGAAGAGGACCGCGGTGCTCGTACACAGGAGAGAGGTGCAGCCGAGGCTCCTCTGATTGAGCGGAGCTGGCAGGCCCGGGGAGCCTCCCTCGGACTGCTGTCAGCTGAGAGCGCAGAGAGGCCAATCACTGACACAACAAAGCTGCACAAGTGCCACTTCCCCAGCAGGGGGCGCCCTAGCCTCCTGCCCCTGTATCATGCTGCGCCCCCCCCCCCCAGGAAAGATTTATATTTTTAAACAACCCCTCAGCCCCAAAGGTGACGAGGATAACAACCACGCCAAGAGTCCACGTAAGGAAACATGACCTGCGGGGTTCCGTTCAGCCACACTACAGATACTTTAATTGAGATAAAACAAGACGAGGGCGCCAGACTGCCGTCACGTGGAATTATGCTGTGTGTTTTCTGATCCGATGCACAGGAGAAGATGCTAAGCTCTGTTTTTACTTCGAGTACTAGTGCTCATTATATCTTTTCACAGGTTTCACCGTGCGGCGGGAGCCTGAAGTGTATTCCAAAGCAATAAGATTGACTGCCGGCGGCAAAAGAAAGAGGTAATGGCGACACTATCGCTCTGGTGTGATGCTGCAAACCAACCAAGACCCCTCCGCCTGTATCGATTAGCACGCGCAACACCGTCTGACTTCGGAGTGTCAAGATCCACTACAAGAAGAGAGAAAAAATCAAAATCCCACTGCCAAGTCTTATTCCTCTAAACTCTGTTCCTTTAGTCCAGAGGACAATCTGACAGCCAGCCTTCAAAAGACAAACCCATAAAGTATTTATGTGTGTGCCTGGGGTCCAGTGAGTTCAGACAGCCACTGAAGAATTCATTAAAGGAGGTGAAAGAATTGTTAAGTGTATCAAATTGAAGCCGAGGCCAAACAAGAAAAGGCTCAGACTGAAGAGCTGAAGGAGAGAAAAATCAAAAACTGTCTTTAGTGATGACACTATAAATACAGAAACATGTTCCTCACGCAAAAAGACAACAGTCGGTGATTTCATCACCACTACCGTCTGGATTCTCAGCTTTGGATTGTTGTCTTACAGCGGAGGCGTAGGGGTACATCTTCTTTTGCCGCTTTACATCTGAGAGGCTAGGGTTCTCTAACCACAGCTAAGAACGCTTAAGAGTTAAAAGGGTTCATGAGTCTCGACGTTGCCAGGGCGCACCCGCCTTACCCGTTTCCAGGATTCGTCGGTGGAGCAGGCCCGGATGGAGAAAGGCCTCATCTTTGCACGAGCGGATCTGCGTTCCCACTAGCTCAGAGTTGGTGGCGAGTATTCTCGCGCTCTCCTCGTTCAGGTTCACCCCGGCCATGGAGGCCACGTCGTTGATGTCGTCATCGTCCCTGCAACATCAGAGATGGTGGATTAGCCAAAGGCATAGGATGCAACTCAATCCTCTCCTCCGCAATGGTATAAAGTGATGCGTTTGGTGGTGAGGACTCAATGATATTGCCACTACAAATACCATCTCTGCTGTTGTGTGCCCACCAACCATCCGTCCCAATTGTTGTCACGTCATCATTTTATCCCATCCTATCACGGTGACCTCTGACCACCAAATTCTAATCAGTTCTTCGTTGAGTCCTTGAGGTGGACGTTTGTGCCAGGCGAGGCCATAGCAGCCGTGTTTCCAGTCACGTGTTTTATATGAGCATTTTGAAGTATCGCACAGTTCGATACAACTTCCTCAATTTGCAAAATAAAATTTTACATCCCCTTGAGGCGCTTTTTGCGTTTGTCAAAAAAGAGTTAATGCGTTAACTGGGATGCCGAACTGACCAGTAAGATCTGACGTAGTGGACGTTTGACTCACGTGACTGACACCGTCTTCTCGCATATTCAAAAATCATGCGAATGCTTGTATCGTCATTCTAAAACATGGCCAATACTAGCTGACATGAAAGTACAAGTAACACTTGTCCAACTGAAAACAAATTCCTGAAGACGTCTGTCCATTTTCCTCTGGTAGACGTTAGATTGTTGTGCTTCTACTCCTCGTACTCGGTTTACTGGCGGATTACTGCCATGCGTAGCCTGCAGCGCCAACGTCTGACCAAACTACTTGAAGCCAAGTGCATTCACTCCAAATCATTTCATGGAAACAACCCTAATTCACATTTCTCTTTTTTTGCATTTCACATCTCAAAAGTTCGCTTAAAGTTCGCTTGACAAGTGAATGGAAACACTGCTAGTGTCGTTGACCTCTGACCGAAATCGAAACAGTTCATCCTTGAGTCCAAGTGGAAGTCTGTGCCAAATTTGAAGAGAATGACGTTCGTATGTACGGACAGACCTGAGAACACAATGCCAGTATTGCATTCTGGCAATTTGATGCCCTCTATCTGGTTCTGCTTACAGAGTTTAAAGTTTTAACACATCTTGGTGCAGAAGAAACACTGAAACAGACTTGCAGCAGAGGTACAAAGTAGTTCAGAGTGGACCAAAGTCAGTGAAGGTTGCACACTGACTGTGGGCGCCCGGCTAGCGCTGGGGAAAGGCCCCTTTGGGAAGCTGTCTTTAGGGATCTTGTCCTCGTCGCAGCGTTAGTGACTCCTACTGGTTGGTCCGTCTGCGCTGTCTCCTTCTGTCTCCTTCTGTCTACACCTTCACTGCTGGGAGAAACATGCTTTGGGCTGTAGTGCAGGGGGAAATGGTCATGACACAATGTAAGAAAAAAGTAACTCGGCTTGGCCGCAGAGGAACAGCCTCGTAAACGAACCCTTAATATCAGTATTCATGTCTTAACGTTATCAACATATGCTCCTGCTTTTATTCATGAATATTTCCTTGGCTGACAACACGCATTGGTTTTCTTACAGAGGGCTGTGCGCTGGTCTTAATGGCACAGAATTCCCATCGCGGGGTCTATTTGTGTCGGCGCTCTGCGAGGCGGGGAGATGAAGAGCGTTTGGACGGAGCTAAGGATGCTCCTGAGGATTGGCGCGGAGCCGTGATGAATCTGGCCGTGTGCTCATGTCAACAAACTCTATTTGCACACCGCTTTGCTCACCATTTTTCTTCGATGCGGCGGCCATTTCTCACAGGCATAAAGCCGATTTCACAGTGTTTACATGTTACTTCACATTAGCAGGGATGTGGAAGAGGCCATAAACGAGGTCCTCGCATCCTTCAAAAGGCAGCGACTCTCTTTGGGAGTTGTCGCAGAGACACATCCCCCGCTTACAATTACAGCACTTGGCAGGTAATGATTGTGATTCTGGCCTGAATTAAGGCGAGCGGTGGCGTGTTGTGCTTATGGGATTGGCCCAGAGCGAGCAGCGGTGCCTCCGAGTGGCTCTGTGACGGACGGGAACAAAGACCCACAGAACACACACAGAGCGGCCCCTCTAACCGCTCACTGGCTCACCTCCACAGTCATTTGCGTCCGATGCCACCGCTGTCGGTTGCGACAGAGGTCGCCGCTGCGCTTTTTTTGTGTGTGTGTTTGTGTGTGTGTGTGCGTGCAGCGCAGTGGGGGGGGCACCGAGTTCTTTCGGGCGCCCGAGCGTGGGCACGCGCCGTCGGCCAAACTCCACCCCGCGACGCCCCCTACCGCTCCCTGGGTGCCGGCCGCGGAGAGCAGATATGAAACTTGACACCACGGCAGGAGGTTGACAAAGACGATTAGAGCATCTCCCTGAGCCCCACGCACCTCCACCTTCTCCCCTCACGCTCCCTCCTCTGCTGCGGTCTCATTACGCCCTCACAGAGAGGATCTACATAACGACACAGGCAGGGATACGGAGGATTATACCCTGTGCCGCGCCTCGGTCCGTGCGCCCCTTCTTCATCACGTCCTCGTGGATAACTTGTCCTGTCCTGAAGAGGAACACGCCCGAGGCCATGCTCAGTCTGGTTAAGAAGAAACCTCCACGGCTTCAAACCACGCATGCAGCCTGGGTAAATGTGCCAGTCAGGTTGATGACCGTATCACTTATTTTTCACATGTTAAGAAATGGTGACAAAAGACATTTGTGGAAAAATGCGCAATTATAGTAGGAGAAAATGCTTTGCAACATATATATATCTGTAGAAGGAATCAGCTGACGGGAGACAACACAACAGGTTAGATCAGATTATTTCCTTCAAATGGGTCGTGGGCCTTTCGTATAAATTACATACGAATTGTATACTATGTATACACACTTAAATATTTTAAATTGTTATTAATTTTTTCGGGTAGATGACCTGGTTGGGCAGATTATTAACCCCTGGGGTTGTAAATGGAAATCTGAAGCATAGCTAGTTTGGTGTTTAATTAAAAAAGAATATATATATATATATATATATATATATATATATATATATATATATATATATAATTTAAATGAAAGAAAACTCACTATTAACTGTATAAACAAGTGTACTACTGAGGTAATACTGTACAAGTTATGATGCATGGTATTAGTCTGTTTAGTGAATATGTTTAAATATCCCTATACATATATATGTTTATACAAGATAAAACTGAATGTATAATTGTGTCTAATGATCTGTTCAAACACAAATGGCCCTGATGAAATAGTGAATAATAACAATAATAACTCATAGAAGTACTTTTCTTTTCAGAGAGTTAGAAGTGTTCACTTTCACTAAACAGACTTTATTTGATGCTCAAACGTCGACATTACTTTTCTACACTGGCTACCACTGAACAGGAGCATCAAGCATCGCCAAATGTCCAGGAGACACTCGGAGTACGTTTCTTTTTCGGTCTTTTTCGGTCTGATTTCTGGCTGTTTGGGCTCGCCGGGGTTCATAATCAAAACGGGAAAGCCAGAGAACGGGTCTGACGCAGAAAGGAGGGGCGAGATATGGAACACTAAATATTCCCCGCTACACCTCTGCGCTAATAAAGCAGAGATGCAATTAGCTTCCACCTCAGAAGCTAGAGAGCAGCCTCTCAGTTAGTGGTTGGGGCTGTCTCGGGGACATGGAGCCGCCGGCCCCCCGTACCCCCATGAATACATATGCATGTCGTTTCCATATCAAGCTGGTGTTTCAGGCGAGGGGGCACGCCATCGGTGGTGAGAGGATTGCCATTTAGAGGCTGTGCGTGTTTGAGCGTGTGGATGGACGGGGAGGGGTGCATTCACCATCACCAGCATCAATACCAACGCAGCAACCCCCTACCCCTGTGGATAAAGGTCCCGGGGCCCGGGGGGGGGGGGGCGGCGCCTGATTGATCCCTGTGACTAACACCCAGGCCGGTGCAGGCTTGCTGCGCCCATCACCGACAGCCCCCTGGAGGAGAGCTCTCCACGAGGCGGCCGATGGGATGTTTTATGACCCGATGGATGAAGGCACCGGTGGCACGAGAGGGAGGGGTCAACAGAGCCAGCAACAACAGTGGCTCCATGTTTAATAAGCGTCCATTAATTCAATGGACCACCCGCCTGTTCATCCTGCCTGGTGTGTTGGAGATGTTTTGTTGAAGACGTTAACACAGTCCAGACTTTGCTATTGTTGAAGTGCCACAATGTCCTCTCTTCATAGAGGCCCCCACTCCAAACAGGCTGGTCTAGTGGCTGCTGTGCTTCCAAGTCTCTGCATCAACCTGGTTTTGGGAGGTCACCTTTGAGGTCTAATTGAGTCCAATTTTATTTGTAAAACCTTTTTTTTTTTTACATCACAGAGCAATTTGAAGAGCACCAAAGGGTTTAACCACAAAGGCAGAATGAACTCACTTTGCTGGTGGACTAAGAACCCACCGGCAACAGAGACTGGCAAACAAAACCAAAACAAGCGTTTGCTCCGAGTGCGTTATCTGTGCGCGTCTTTTTCCCGTGCAGCTATGCAAGTGTCTTTGAACGCGCGCGGAAGTGTGTGTCCACCGCGTAGGGAACGGGGGTCGAAATTCAAGGGGGGGGGGGGGGGGGGGGGGGGCCTGAGCTCGGAGGGTTGGCAGAGGGCTGAGGGCCTCGGCTGGCTCGCCTGTGATTACAGCGGATGTTGAGTGTTTACAGAGAGATGAAGGGGGTGGGGGGGGCACAGAGACAGCTGCTTTCACTCTGTACTGTAAACTACTCTACACACACACACACACACACACACACACACACACACAAGCACTTACACAGAAGGCTGGAGCTGCACTGGAAAACCCCACAAGCCCCGCAGTGTGTATATACATGTGTGTGTTTGTGCTACAGCTGGCCTGCTGGGACCGGTGGCTCGGAGTGACAGCCGTACAGAACCGGTGGGACGAGAGGCTGGTGGACAATGACCGACCAGGCAGGAAGTACTTTTTCTTTCTTTCTTTCTTTTTTCTTCTTTCTCACGATCATTTTCACGCTTTTTGACGTTTTGCTCCTCTTTCATGTTTGGATTTTGTTGAAAAGTTTTTATGTATGAATCGCACCTGAGCAGTTGAAAATGAAACTCGGTAGAGACTCATAGGTAACTTTTGTTACCTTTTGTTAAAGTTTGCTGTGCGGACTAAGAATAAAGATGAGAGTAAAGAGGAGTTTGTGTCGTGGTTTCCAAGACTGAAGAAGAGCGAAACAACAAGAAACAAATGAGAGACGAAGATAAAGTTAGACTGATGGGCCTCAGCGACCTCACATCGAGGAGGCTCAGCGGGAACAAAGCAGGCTACACCTGGGGACCAACGCGTGGATTCGGTCTCTTGGCTTGTCCAACACATAAGTGCAGAGCAGGCAGATCATCACGTGACCTTGATTAAAGGGAATCTACGCTGTCAGTGGCGTGCCTCTTCCAGGACAGCGGTGCTGTGCGATATTGGGCTTATGTCGAAACGGGCTCGTCTGTGTGTGCCGAGGGGGGGGGGGCTGTGATCACCGCGGGGGGAGAGAGAGAGAGAGGTCGACAGTAACAAGCGAGCCTGACAGCTTAATTACCAACGCAGCTAAAGATTTATTGGTTTATCAATCAGGGCCTCGGGGGGCGGCAGCCTTTCCCCCTTCGGGAGACGGCAGCCATTACCGTGAACCCGTTGGCCCGCGTGACCTAGACTCCTCTGGACCCGCCCCCCCCCGGGCCCCACCGGGTCACACCAGGCCAACCCTGAAAACCCTGCTCCTGTCAGCACACGCATACACACATTTTGACACGTAAACAATACTCTCAGATCTTTAGGGATATACACATATGTTCATGTGCATCCAAGCAGGGACACAAACACGAACAAACAAGAGGCGTATATGCAAACACACACCAGCACGCATATGCTGCGCGCACACACACACACACACACACACACACACACACACACACACACACACACACACACACACACACACACACACGCGCAAAGACCTCGCGCAGAACATGAACCACAGAGGCCAGCATGTGGGCGATGAACCTTTTATGTTTTGAGACAAAAAGCCCAGCTGAAGCGGTGGAGACGGGGAGAGCGGAGCCGCGGGCTAAAATGCCGTATGTTTGACTTAACCGAGAGGTATTTCTTTTTTTTCAGAACCGCATCCAGAAAAACTCCCGACCATCTGGACGCAATTACCTCGTTTCTCAAAAAAATAAAAATTAAAGCCGCGGCTCGTTCTGTGATCCTGTCGAGGACGGGTTGTGTGACACTGACACAACGAGAGGGCGATCCGCGAGGGGTCGATCTATTGGCTGGCTGGTGTGTTGCTATGTGGTGGGTGCACAGGGGAGGGGGGGGGGAGAAGAGAGACAGTGGTGGCCACTGCAGGCAACTGGGATAAACACTGGGAGTCCTTAGCTGACAGTGTAGCCTGTAGTCACGCAGTGGGAGGGGGGGCATCTTAGTGAAATGCTGCCCCCGTGTGACGGCTGCCGGGAACAGCAGTCGGAGAGCCGTACCTGAAAGAACCTCCTCCGGGGTCGTTGAGCTTGTTTTTCTGATTCCCAGAGATCTGAACAGCAGCCGAGCCCGCGGGACCTTTGCCCGCTTGGATGAGGCCTCCCTTCCCCATTGTGCCTGTTAAGAAAAGAGAAGAAGTGGGTGGGGGTGGGGGTGGGGGTGGACAGAGAAGAAAACACTAAACAAAACAGGGAAGGAGTAACGTTATCATTGAAATGTCCCCTTCTATCTGCGTCAAACATCCTCCCGTCTAACGACTACCTTCAAGTGCGTCTCTGTCATCCTCGCAGGGGTGGATGGAGGGTAAGGGGGAGTGGGAGGTGTTGGGGGGGGTACTGTCGCCCTCCCCAGGTCGGCGCGGAGGAGCGTCGCTCTGTCAATACCACTGCGCTTCACCGGGCCTCTCCTTACACTCCCCGAACGCATCCCGCTCCGAGACACACGCTTTTTTTCCTCCTCTTTTTTTCCCGGAGAGGCACAAGGACTGCCAGAGTGAATTTAAACTTGATTTTTAACAGGCATGTTCCTCGCCGAGAGGCACGGCCAAAGTATTTTTAGAAACTATCCCCGCATTCCAATTTATGGGCATAAAACAACCTACAGATCTTCCACTGCAGGCGATCGCAGGGAAGGGGGCAGATCAAATTTGTATGCACCTCCGATCGCATGCACACACACACACACACACAAATAGGTACACACACATTACACACACACACACGCACCACCTGAGAGAACACAGCTCGTCTTAGGGGAGCGTTACGCCCGGCTGGTGCTGGGGCGATATTTGCGGGGCTTCTGTTGGGAAGACTGTTTGTGAATCAGTGTGAGTAAGCAGCAGCAGCAGCGCAAATGTTTGAGAAGGCTTCATAACCAGACAGGAGGAGGAGAAGAAAAGCTTGCACCTGTTCTCTCTGTGGCTTCTGCCTGTGTACACATCTCACAGCCTGCTGAGAGAACTGTGAAGGTTTCACTAATGGCTACCTTTGTTTAACCCATTTCACTGGCTCTTTATTCAACCAGAAGGTCGGGCTGAGTTTGAAATATCTGGCTTCACCGGGAGAAGAGAAGAACAGAAACAGAGGCCGGGTGTGCGTCGGAGGACTTCTTGAAAAAGGAGGACGACTCAAAGCTACCGTGACTGACGGGCCCTGAAAGAAGAGCGGCCCATAACTGTGCATGCGATTGAATCGGGAGGTGGCTGCAGAAGGCCCCCTGGCGTGACGTCCTACCTTGCGTTCTGACGGACTGCGTGATCACCACGGGCATCCGGACGTGGCCCCCGACGACCGTGCCTGTTGTCTTGATACCCTGAGGAAGCACGAACAAGACAAGAATACATACTTTACTGTAGCATTTCAAGGAATGAAACAATTTCCTAAATGAGAGGGGAGATTATTAAGAAGTAGAAAAACTGTGAGGGGGGGGGGGACAGAAACTGTCCGAGTTTTGTGCACCGATTCCATTCTAACTGTAAGACGTGTGAAACGCTCGGGACGGACTCCTGTCACCGTACATGACCTACATTCAGGCTCCCACGTGAGACAAGAAGAAGCCACGGCTGCAGTGAAAAAGTAGTTTAGAAGAAGAAGAAGTGGCAGTGGAGGAGGAGGAGGAGGAGGAAGAAGAAGAAGAAGAAGAAGGAGCAGGAGGGGGATGGGGGAGGGAGGGGGGGTGCCGTGCTCGGCTATTAGAGTCACTTCCTTCCTTGCTAGCAGCCACGGGCCCGGCCTCGGGCTCAGCCATCCATTCCTACTAGTTTGCTTCTTGCTGCATATTTTTTAGCCTTGTTTTCCATTCCCTGACACATGCTATATTACTGTTCAAGCTGCTTTGAAAAAAAAAAAAAAAAAGGAAAAGAAAAAGGACAGAGGCCATTTTTTTTCCCAGAGATCCACTGCAGGGGCTTGTGAGAGCGGGGAGGGAAAGGGGGGGAGGGGGGGTATACATTCAGTGCAGGCAAGAGTTAGCAGCACCTCTGGCCAGCCGGCGACACAGTTAAGAGGGGGGGGGGGGGGGGGGGGGGAGTCAGGTGAGTGTTTGTCAGTCAGAGGTTAAAGAGGAACTCACAATGATCGTTTTGTTCTACTTTTAAACAAAGTGACTATTAAATGACAGCATGATTACTGTAAATGCTGGTCTTCTTCCTCAATAAGAGCCTCTATTAGCTGTGCAGAGCAGCATGTTCGTCCTGTGCGTTTGACAGTTGTCTCCGCAGTGACCTCTTCTGTTGAGGACCATTTGACCCAAGACGCTGCAGCTCCTCTGTGGTCAGTGTTAGTCAGTGGCTGCACACAGTTGTTCTTATTTAGCTTTGTTACAATTTCTGGACGGGGTTGTTACCAGTGATATACTGTAAATATAACTTCTTTTTTCACATCTGCACCCGTTGTTGCAGTGCAGAACAAACTGCTGCGTAGTGACGTGGCCTAGTTACTCGTCTCCATTCATTCCTCACCACACACAGCATTAGCCCTGAGGAAGTTTGAGGTCCAGCAATTCTTCATTACAACTAGTGTAACTCTTTTCAAAAAAAAATTTAAAAGTACCAATATTATTAGACATACTACTGACAACAATACAAATCCCAAACCATATCATACTACCTCCAGTTACAGAATGATACCATTGAAAATCCCTGTGCACAGTAGTAATAGTCGTAAAGTTAGAATTGCTCCACTTTACATTTAAGACTTTTCCACACTGGTGCTACAGTAAGAAATGTTACCCGTGCTGCTGAGAGCCTAATTCAACTAGCCGTCTGCTTTCAGACTGTTGATGTGCCGGGGGCGATCATTTACTAATGTTTTGTGCGATAACTTATGCTGGTGTTTTATGCATGCATGTGTGTGTGAGAGAGAGAGAGAGAGAGAGAGATGGAGAGAGAGAGAGAGAGAGAGAGAGAGAGAGAGAGAGAGAGAGAGAGAGAGAGAAAGAAAGAGGGAGAGAGAGAGAGAGAGAGAGAGACACCAGAGGACTGTTCTGGACATGGACTGCGGCCGCCACGTTGCTTTAAAAATTGACCTGGGGCTGACCTAGTTACCTCGCTTCACCCTTCAATGGTTAACGGGTGGAGGGAAGGAGGGAGGGATTTAGATACAGTGAGAGAAACTGTTGGGATGAGATGGAGAGAGAGAGAGAGAGAGAGAGAGAGAGAGAGAGAGAGAGAGAGGATGGAAAAAAAATAGGGAAAGAGAAAGCAAGAGAGAGAAAGAAAAAAAAAGAAAAACTGATGTAAAAAAATTTAAAAGAGAAAGATAGAACCCTCCAGCTCCAACCCCCCCCCAGACCAATCTGAGTCTGACCTCGCTTGACCCATCTGCTGTCAGTGTCTGCTGCTGCTGAACCCCCCCCCCCCCCCACCCACACACACACACACACACACACACACACACACACTGGACGAGAACTGCTCGTAACCTTGGGTACTACTCGTCCGGTTGCCAGGGGGAACGGCTGACCAATGGGGGTCTTTCTCTGGGATAGAGCACACGCACCCATCGCTGGTCAGAAGACGCTGTAGTGAGTAGAGTCCACCAGAGGATAGTGGCTCGTCTCAGAACGCAGCCTGGTAGACTTAATAAGTCGAATAAATCGAGTGGCAAACTATTTTGTTGTGGAAAAGTTGAGAGTTGGAGGACAGCGGCGTGACCGTCACCACGTCACCACGTCACCACGACACCACGTCACCACGTCACCACGTCACCACTGGAGCTTCAACCAAAACAGCATCCAGGTAGTACTTATCAAAGTATCACTTGATGATAAAATGATGATATATTGAGGAAAGCCCAAATAACTATAATAAACAAAAATAAAAATAATAGTAATACAATTTATTTTTAAATGTAATTGTACGGTAACTAGTGTGAAGGAGTTATACTGATGTCAAACTGTATCTATATCTCACCTTGCATAAATGAAATGAAGCATTTTAAAAGGGAAGAAGAAGAGTTTGGTTTGTGACGCGCTCTTCTGATCAGCCGTCAAACGTCTGTACCAGTAATCATCAAGGTGCCTTTGAGTCAAGGGCTTATGATCGGAGCAGCAGTCGTACAGATTGGTCAGCTGATCCCAGGCACAACAACAACAACAACAACAACAACAACAACAACAACAACAACAACAACACCACCCTGTGAGCCCATGTCATTTAGACACCTTAACTGATAAAGTGTCAGATAACTTGAAACCAATGTCTGGTGCAAAGGGTTTGCACGCTCTTCCCCCGAGTCTGCACGGATATACTGGATCTTCTTTATATAACTGTGCACTACTTGGAATCCTAAGCCCACGTACTAACACTACTACTACTACTACTACTACTACTACTACTACTACTACTACTACTACTTCTACTACCACTACTACTACCACTACTACTACCACTACTACTACTACTACCACTACAACTACTACTACTACTACTACTACTACTACTACTACTACTTCTACTACCACTACTACGACTGAAACTTCTTTTTTTCTCAGCTGTGTCTGTTGAGCTGGGTGTGACTCTAACCCACTGGTGCCTTGTATAAGACCCATTGAAACACCACCACCCTATTACACCCCAGCCCCTCCCCACTGAATGTAGGAACACTGTGGGTAAATATTATATATATACAATATATATCTCACGTGTATTACCTGACCTCTTCAGCTCACACACTTTACATCCACATTGTGAATGACTGCTCTTGTTCTGGACTGCGATACGTTTGACTTCCTGTGTTCCGCTCTCCTCTCTGGATCCCTTTCCAGTCAATTCTAATGTAAACTGTAGAGACAAACGATGCGTGTGCACCGTCCACCCGGTCGGCTCCGTACGTACCACGCCAGCTGCATGTCCCGGCGTCCCGGCGGGCAGCGCGCCGGCACCCGTCGTGACGCTGACGCTGTTGGGGTGGCGCACGCGAACAGCTGGCCCGGCCGCGACGGCGGGAGGGGGGCCGCCGGGTGCCGGTTTGACTCCCTGCTGCGGGGGCGGGGTCAGGGTCTGCTGACTGTTCAGCAGGGACAGCCTCAGGGCCGGGAGGCTCTTCTGTTGACGGGCAGAGAGAGGTCGGTGGTTTAGAGTCGGAGAGCGGAAAAACACACGCATGAGAGAATGAACATACGCACACGGCTGGAAAACAAAGCAAATGGTGGTGAGGTCACAGGCTGGGCTAGCGTGCATGTTGTCATGGATACAGGGTAAAGATGCTGAGATGTCTCACTTCATACTGTACGTTGTAAACATTTCCTTCTTCAGGTTAA
>NW_027176269.1:143250-195750 GCF_023349555.1 Cebidichthys violaceus
TGAAATGAGGTGAAAGCCTCAAATCCATCTTTCATTGGATGACACAAAACCAAAATGTTGATTGGATCAATTATATCTATTATACCCAGCAGTGGTTCATTAATTACACAACTGAGGCTCTTAGAGCACTAGGAGAACAGCTACAGGAAACAAGTAGAATGGCAAAATAGACAAGCATTAGACTGGATGCTAGCTGGAGGTTTGGAGCCCATCGCTGTACTTCTACCTGATAACACTGCAGGAACAGTCACTGCGGCCGTGTCTAACTCAGAGGGCTGAAACAGGAACTGAGAAACAATGCTGGTCGGGGGGATGATCATGGATTGGCTAGAACAAACGCGTCAGTGGAGAGCAGAACAAGTGCACTGATAGTTCTCATTGTAATCTGTCTGTTAGCTTGATGCATCATCCCCATCCTCAGGGAGACTCTGGTCACCCAGACGACCACGGTGGCAACTGCAAGGATGACAGCGTTTCAACTTGCTGAGATGACGATCAATTCACCAGACTTGTTCCCTATTCCTGAGGACATGACGGCCCCAGAGTCTGACTCACCGGACTCAGAGGAAGAGATTAGAAGCCACAGGTACCGTGTGGTTCTCAACCTCCTCATGGTGGTGACCCTCTGAGTATATATATATATATATATATATATATATATATATATATATATATATATATATATATATATATATAAACGTAGCGGTTCACACACCAGACAGGCAGCACTGCTCTCTGAAGAAGACACACTAGGAAGATGTCACAATGTATTGAGACAATGTATATGTGAGACTTGAATGAATGCAGCCCAAAGTCTTAACAGAATACAAAATATATAACAGTAAATATAAAATGTGTATTTTACTGGTACACTTTTGTTTTGGCTTGTGTAGTCTATATTTCTGACTTATACATTTTTGACTCATGCGTGTTGTTGACATATATTTATACTGTGAAACCACAGGCACATGCTACTTGTGAAGTATTCTGCACAGCCTACGTTACATGTATAACTTGTTACAGTGATACCAATATGGCCCATTTTGATATTGTGTTATTCTACCTGACACAACACCATGTTATTGTCCTAGATGTCCATGGAAGTAAGAGTGTGTGAAGTTATATTTTGTTCAACTATTCTGTTATCTGCACCCTAAAGGCAAATGCTTACTTTGATGTGTTTTGTCATTATTACATTTCATTCCTATGGTCTAATTAATAATTAATCTAATTAATAATTCTATTCGTACAACCAAACAACGTAAACATGATATCATGTAGAAGGTATGACAATCAACGCAACCATAACGGGGATCGTCCAAAAGCTGATAAAGACTTGTGAACAAAGGGGAGCGGGGGGGTCTTGAGGGACTTTATGCTAGGTTTCCACCTGCGCTTGTATTGATCGACACATTGATTGTTGAACTAAGTAATTGTTGAACTAATTGGACTTAAATCTCCCAAAGGGGGATTACATGGTATCAATGTATGTTACGGTATCATTATGTGTTCTATGTTCTCTCGGGATCGTCCAGAAGTGATGGTAGCATCCTCATCAGTTAACACGTGTTCATGTCTCACCGCAGTAGGTAGCAGTAAGCTTGAGACATGCAGACGTGCTCTCAAAGAAAGGTTGTAAAAGAAAGGATGTACAGATGTACTGCAGCTTGTTCTTTCTCAAATGAAGCGTATTTAAGTCTCACAATGATCTCATCTCTTACTGAATCCTGAATTTCCTCTACATCTGCTTCTGCAGAAGCTGCATCCGACGGTCTGGCCCTGCTGCCCAAGATGACCTCATCGTTTAGTGGTGTTATGTCAAAGCAGCCAATCCCTTATTCATGTGATCATGCTGTGAATGAATGTCATATTCCCTCACGCAAGTGGAAAACAGCATAAACACACACACACACACACACACACACACACACACATATATATATATATATATATATATATATATATATATATATATATATATCATACATACATACCGACTTACTGAAATGTGCTGTTGTATTTGTACCTTCTATGACTTGTCTCTAATATGAATAGCAGCTGAAGTACCACGTTGGATCGGTGCTTCATGTTGCTGACGTCACTTGGGAGATGCTTCCACCACGTGGACGCGGACTGTCATGAACCTGTGGGACCACCAAGTAGATGGAGTTCAATTTAAACCGGAGTCACGTGTGTCTGATTTTGGGCTCGTCTCTGCGGGCGATGAAATAAGTGTTATTGTATCATCACCGTGTGTCGCATCACGTTGTTGGTGATATTCTTGGTAACTTTTATGATGTTGCCTTTTTTTTGCAAGGTGACGTAGAGACAACACTTGTGTATCTTCTCATTCTTGTATTAAAGAATAAACACGACATCATGTTTAAGCGTCACATAAACATGAAAGCCACGTGTGTCGAGCGCTGCTTTTATTTCGTTGACCGGAAGCCTGCCTCGTGCGGTTGTGACAGGCTGTGGCGTCTCTCAGGTACCTTACTCCAACTGAGGCCATTCTCGGTGACGTTTACACCTGAATTCGGTCGTAAGACGGTAGCCCTCTCGCGGGCCCCGTTTTCCGCGGTTTTCTTTTTTTAATTATTTATTTCCGTGTAAACTGCGGTCTTGATTTAAAAACATTGATGGTCGATAATTTAGCCCTGCGTTGAGGGCCCCCGGGAGAAACACACAGGATTATAAAGTCACGTCGGGCTGATTTTTCGACATGGCTCGACCACGGCCGCGGGAATACAAGGCAGGAGATCTGGTTTTCGCTAAGATGAAGGGATACCCGCACTGGCCGGCGAGGGTGAGTCGAGGATGCGGCCGGGCAGGGAGCAGAGGGAGGCGGGGTTGATTTACACAAACAGCCGCTGCTTCTCTGCAGGCGCCAGGACAGGGATGCTCCGGCGCGGACTCCACCGCCACATCTAGTCTGCTCCGTTATGTTACCGGCGACCGAAACCTCAGCTGAAAGCCTTTTCTTTTTTACATTATAAAATAATGGAAAGCGCACATTTATCGGGCTCCACGTTCTCAGTACGTGTCCCGCTACGTTCAGTTGAAACGTTATTCATTTCCACTCATTAGTTCAACATGTGTGTGTTTTTTTTTCTGTTCATTTTGTCGTTTGCATTGCGCCGGTTTACCTGAGCTGACCTCAGGTAAACCGCTGCTCCAACACGACTACCGCTGCACCGCCTCGTGCCGCACATGAAGCCGTGTATGGAGCACGCTGGAGCCGCCTGACAGCAGACGGAGCGTGGCCTCACATTCAATGGCACACATGGGTTGTTAGCATGTTGTGAGCTGGATTCCCACAGTGCAGCAGGCAGCAGGCTCCATCTTTAATCATGTTTAACCTCCTGAAACAAATGACGTGGAGCATCTTTCTCTGTACTACAGGTCTGACTGACGCTGTATGGGACCAGGACACAAGCCATAGGATCCTCCTAGTATATATATATATATCTATATCATGGTAGACATGAAGAGATGACCGGGCTGCTGAAAGAGGAGTCTAACATATAAATAATATAACAGTAACAGCTTCTCTCTCCCTGTCCTTCAGATTGATGAGCTTCCAGAAGGAGCCGTCAAACCGCCCGCCAACAAGTACCCCATCTTCTTCTTTGGGACCCATGAAACGTAGGAGCCTTTCCCCCCTCCAGGACGTGCAGCATTCCTCTCACGTGTACCGATAGTTAAAGCACAGCAGCTGCCTGCACTCAGATCTGTTATAGTAATAGGAGTTATAATACAGCTGCACCAAATCGGGATCGGTAATAGATTTTGAGCTTTGTGGGGCTCAGTACTGTTGGAAAAAGATTGGAATAACTTTTTCCAGTACCTTTAATTTAGGAAAGTTCATTCTTTACCGTGGAATAGTTGTATAACTGTGATTCTATATGCAAACACTTTATTTTAAATAAATGGGGTCAACTGGGGTTTTACCTCTACAGGTTGTTACAGGTTGTTACAGGATATTACGGGTTTTTACGAGTTATTACGGGGTATTACGAGTTATTACGGGTTATTACGGGGTATTACAGGTTATTACAGGTTATTACAGGTTAATGCTCATGGTGTTGAGGTTTGAAGTCGCTCAGCATCTTATATTTTTCTGCAAAATTGTATATCTTTAAATGAGTAAACTTTTATGCGTGATGATGTCGAGTTTAACTCGTGGCACACTGTGGTTTTCCCGACTGTCGTAGTGAAAGTAACAGCTGTCCGTCCCTCTTCTGTAGTGCATTCCTGGGCCCGAAGGATCTGCTGCCTTACAAGGAGTATAAAGACAAATTTGGCAAGTCCAATAAGAGGAAAGGCTTCAACGAGGGCCTGTGGGAGATCGAGAACAACCCCGGAGTCAAGTTCACAGGCTATCAGGTCAGCCGGCACTCTACTGTGTTTGTGGTCTAGAGAGAAGACAGTGGAGGGGGGGGGGGGGGGGGCAGAGATGCCAGACAGGTTTGATCCTGGACAAAGCCACACTGTTGCCTCGCAGTGTCAGACACAAATGAACGGGCTGACGGCGTTCATTTTGTCTCACATTTACACGTGTGAAGCGTCAGTTGTCTGTGGAACCAGACATTTCTGCCTCTAGTTTTATGACCGGAGGGCATCTTTCACACACAGGCCATCCAGCAGCAGAGTTCGTCGGAGACGGAGGAGGGGGGGAATGCCGCCGACGGCAGCAGCGAGGGCGAGGAGGGCGACTCTGTTGAGGACGAAGACGACAAGGAAAAGCTGAAGGGAGACAAGACCGGATCCAAACGGAAAAAGACGGCCACGTCCAAGGTACCTCAGCTGGTTTAACACACGGGACGGATCAGGCTGGATCCATGAATTCAGAGAAAATCTAAAGATATGGCATAAACGGTACAGACCGAGGTCATCCGATCTGTGTCATCTGTGGCACTTAGTTGACTGATAGCATTATTATTTTACTTTTTTTGCGGATATTGCGACAATATTGCAATCGTGAATTCTTTTGGCCGTTATATTTTTAAGCTAGATGTAAACACAATATTTCCCGATTTTGCTCATTCAAAATAAAAGCTTTTGAAACGCAAAATAACTGGGGGGACTTTTATTGTGAAGAATTTTAAAATGTGTTTATCCACCGTTTTACAGCCGCTCCTTTGACCACGAAATATATCCGATCACTGTCCGGTCAGTGTCAAGTGTGGACACAGTTGAGTTCTGATCTGGTGCATCTGATCGCAAAAGTCCCATTGAAAGGACAAGTGTTACGAACAACAACAATTCAGTGTCTGTCTACACACCGTAGGCACAGCTACGGGACTTATTGTTCAGTGTCTTGCTCAAGGACGCATTGACATGAGACTAGCCGGGGATCGATCTGCCAACCCTCTGATTGAAAGGCGGCCCTGCTCGCCACTTAGCTACGGTCACCCCCCATCACATATCATCGACACGTGAAGTTGAGGACGTAGTTACAGTATTTGGAGATTTTGATTGTTTGAACCAGGCGGCAAGCTCCTCCTTAATACTTGCATTCTCTCTAGTGTCCATCAGGGGGCGACTCCTCTGGTTGTATAGAAGTCTAGTCTAAAATGACTCTACTTCTCTCTAGTGACCACCAGGGGGCGACTCCTCTGGTTGTATAGAAGTCTAGTCTAAAATGACTCTACTTCTCTCTTGATTTATTCCCTCAGTAAACATTGTAAACATGAGTTTATGGTCTCAATCTCTAGTTTACAGTCTTCTTCAATACAGCATGATGTTCATTTAGTACATTATGCTCCATTTAGAGTCAAACAGACCATAAAGAGGGGATGATTTAGGGGCGGGGCTACACAGTGATTGACAGGTCTCTACTACTACCAGAGACGTATTCGACGTCTCTACGTCACTCCTCCTCATTCCAAATATGGTCATTTGCGTTCACTGGTTGCAAAAAGCCAACATGGTGACGACCAAATCGCCGAAACTCGAGACATCAAAACATCAGTCCACAAACACACAAAAGTGTGACGTCACGACGACTGCGTCCTCCTCTGAGGAGCACACAGGCTGTGGTTTGGAGTAAACGGGGTTGGAACGTGTACAAACAGGTTGATGATGGCTTCTCTGGATCTGGTCTCCAGTAAATGGATTATTTCCTCCTGTTTGAGTAATGTTGGTCTTTTCATGGGATAAGGCCGGCCTTATCCTCCAACATATGTCTGCTGTGTATTTCCATGGGGACATATATCAGACCTGTGAGCAGCTCTGTAGTGTATCAAGGTACTTTTCTGTTCATGGACACAATGTTGGCAGTAAAGGGGTTTGATTCCTTCATTCTTCCTGCAGCCTGGCTGATCACTCGGCCTTTCTGTTGTTGCTGAAAACGACACTGTGGCTCCACTGTGAGGCATTCCTCCACATTTTACTCATCTAACCCTCTGTTCCTGTTGTTCTCACTGTGTCCATTAGGCCGGTCTCTGTTGTTTGACCGTGCCTTTATTTTGAAAAAGAGAAAAGAAAAGCTCGGCCGTTTGAAGGGATGGCGTGCTGCAGAGCACTGCCACAGTGTGTTACTGTACCAGTGCACGAGCCTCTGCTGCTGTAAAGGGAAGCAGGTTGAAAAAGTCACATGCATCCTGCTCCTCACTTAGCAACCGCTGTTGCCTAGCAACTGGGCTCTATTACGCACAGCACATGTGGTGCATCCGAAGGAATTTTGGCACTCTTGTGGAGCTGTGTGTGTGTGTGTGTGTGTGTGTGTGTGTGTGTGTGTGTGTGTGTGTCCTGTCACATCACTGAAACACTGTGCATGTGTGTGTGAGATTGTGTGTGTGTGTGTGTGTGTGTGTGTGTGTGTGTGTGAGATTGTGTGTGTGTGTGTGTGTGTGTGTGTGTGTGTGTGTGTGTGTGTGTGTGTGTGTGTGTGTGTGTGTGTGTGTGTGTGTGTGTGTGTGGTTAGACAAAGGAACTGGAATCTCCTCAGCTGAGAAAAGATTAAATGTGATCTCTGTTTATCTGGGTGATGAGAGGCAGGAACAATCATTTGGTTGTTTTCAAGCCCACACACACTCACACACACACACACACACATTATCAAATGGTGAAATTATTAAATTTTGCTCGTTCCGCCATGCTTTAATGCTACACTGGTTACAGAAACTGATCTGAACAGCAGGCTGTGGGTTGTGGGCTGTGGGCAGCGTTGGGTTTTAACGGCTACCTAGCTAACCAGCTAGCCGCCGTCCTCCTTCCCGGCGAGCTGCGACCACACTTAACGACCCCGCTGACCTGTGATCTCGCCATAGCAGCTAACAACAGTCACCATTTTATTTTGTAAAACCAAAACATCCTGTCTGAAAAAAACAAACCATAAAGCAAAATAATCCGATTTGAAAGTCTGGAGCTACTGAAACCATGTCAAGTTAGACGATGGGTGTATGGATGGATTGAACAGAGTTTGATCAAGGGGTTGATGAGTCACGTCGTTGTCGTGTGTTATCTGAAACACTGTGTTATCTGTGTGTGTGTGTGTGTGTGTGTGTGTGTGTGTGTGTGTGTGTGTGTGTGTAGCAGAAGTCTTCCAAGCTGTCGAGGATCTCATCCGTAGAGGACGACCTGGAGAAGGACGGGAAAGATGACGAGCAGAAGAGCGGCTCCGAGGGAGGAGACCCCGACAACGACATCATCCAGAATACCACCGACAGTAAGGTGGGACTCAAAACACGCTCGCATGTTCACTACTCTAATCGTTCACTAATCACAATTCACAAGTGTCTTTCTAATTCTTTTGACCTGACGTTTCCCACTTTAAAAAAATGTACTCTGTGGTTTCCCGGAGATTTGATAAAGATACAAATCATTTTTCTGTCTGAAAACGACATAATATTCACTTAATGCTGATTTTTTTTGTGCTTCCAGTTCTAAGTAATTCAGTTCTTTCATCAAGTTTAGAGCTTTGAGCCAAAGTCTCAGCTGCTCTTGGTCCCTCTTTGGTGGAGGCCAGTCCTCGGGGCTCGCACCGCACTGTGAGAGGACGATGACCAAAACTCTCCGTCTTCCTCCCAGTCGTTCTAACATCCTATCGCAGTGCAGGCCGGGCTGCCCGTCGGTTAAAGTTGACATGCGGACCTTTGTCTACCTCTTGTGACAGCGAGAGCATTTTCAAAAACCATGTCGACGTGCTTCAGCGAGCTCACGGATTGGCATCACTCACTGAGCTCTGAAACAGAAGTACGATTGCAAAAATGACACAATAAGCATAAGGACTATACATACTAAATGCGCGCTAGTTTGTGGCTAGCGCCCTCAATTTGCTCCAGCTGTTTTGGCTTCCGAGCACTGCGACAGGACACGCCCACATCTGGATGTCAGGGTCATGTCTTTCTCAAACCCACACAGAAAACAGAGCCTCTGTAAGGAGTGATTGGCGACCATGTGACTGTTCAGGACGACACGTGATTCACATATTTTATATGTTTTATTGTTTAGTTACAATTTAAGTTATTGTGTGCGCATGGATCTGCACACACACACACACACACACACACAACTAATTCCATTGCCGTCCCCTAGTGTTTTCATAGCAGCCTGTCTGGTTTGTCCCTAATATTTTCATAAAATGTGTCGTACTGAATGCAGCTACAGCCCATATTAGTTGTATTAGTTATTATTAGTTTATTGAACCCCGGCATGGAGTTGGATCAGGAAATGAACCATCCCACATCAGACACATTAGAAGGCAGCGTTCATCTCGGTAACAATGGGCCTAAAGGTTCTTCTGGTTCTAATGAGTTTCTGTTCTGAGTCCACAGCAGTACATTGCTATGCTCGGTACTGCTGGTTCTCCAAACTGGGCACAAAAAGCCCATTTGTGGGAGCGGACTCAGGCTGTTTTTATTCCCGTAGGCGTTGTGTCACCTCGCTCTAACGTCACGGCTGTCCTTTTGAAGTTCTTTCTAATAACAGTTTTCTCTTCTTTATCTACTGAATGTATTTGTTTGAATTATTTCATTGTATTTTAAATGTCTCCTATATGCAAAGCACTGTGGTCAACATGTGGTTTGACTGTAGTTTTACTAACAACGATGCTTATAATACCTGTTTCTTTACTACTGCGTCCTCCAGAACCAGCTGCTCATAGAAGAACATTAAGAGAAGAAAGCGTGAAATCATTCCCCGTAGCTCAGCTGTTGGGAAGCATCAACGACATGATCTCTCATCAGCGCCATCCGCTGGCCGCCATCGTCACCTCCACCTCTCCGTCGGACTTCCAGTATGTGTTTGGTATGACAGACGCACCCACAGTGATACCGGTAGGGTGGTGGTCATCGTGTGGATGCCGGGGTAGAAGCTCTGAAACTTAATGCCATGGGCTCGCGTCTTGAACCCTCTGAAATAGACGGGTTCAGATTTGTATTTCGCTTTCATCCAGTGACTGAATGCTTGTAGGTTTTATATTGTGAAGTATAGGGTATCTAAAGGGGCATTAAGTACTTGACTTGACTTTGGTCGTGGTCTATTGGCAACGATTACGCGTTGTGATAATGTTAGCTGTGTTTATACGGAGCTTTTCGCTACTCGACTCATGCTACAATAGCCCTATATATATATATATATATATATATATATATATATATATATATATATGATATTATATTGAAATTAAAGGTGTACCCTTTCATAACCTGTTAAGTGACACTTATTTGTGAAGCAATAGGTGGGCGGCTCCCTTTGCCCCCTTTTTAATAACTGCTTCACATAGCGGTAAAATGTCAATCGTTTGCCTATTTCTTGTTGTACACTTATTTGTGATTATCATAATTAATTACACTCTACCAAAAAAAAATCATTTAAAGCCTTGTCAAAATAGTCTTATCTGAAGGTCTGCTTTCGAGGAACTATTAACTGCATCAGCAATTGGGAATAGACATGAATATGTTCATAGGAATTTTTAAAATGGACAGTTTTAGTTCGCTAACACGACTTCTTCAGGTTTAGACGAACACATTTGACATGATGGAAAACAGCTGGACCCCACAGTTTAAAGGCTTTTAAGCCGAATGAGTCGGATTTTCTGAAGAAACAGAAATGTGTAGACTTATACACAGAAATGATCCCGTTCAATCGTCCCTTTGGACCCACTACAAGTGTGCGGCAAATCATCCTAATTGAATGCCAGTGGGCGTGGCTTCTGGCGTCGTAGAGCCGGGGAGGAGGGGCCAACTTTGACTGGTGCGTTTACATACCTGCAACCGACAAATCCTACTCATTCTGCCTTTAAGACAACGAGGTAACTTTAAGACGTGGTGACTAAACTACGATAATTTGACATTTACTTTATTAAGAAGAGCTCGAAAACAGGATGTGACATGGTTGTCTTCATCTAAAGTTCTAATCCGTCGTATTGATCCGCAGCCCCGTCACTCACTAAAGAACATTAAAGTAGATTACTTACTGCCTCTTTAATTGGTGTTGAAAAGTGACTTGTTATGTTTGTTCAGGAGGTCATTTTAAACAGTAGTTTGTGAAATCCGTTACAATAGAAATACAGTATCAGTGCATCTCTACTCTGCATGTGACATGACGTAATACAGTCGTGTCACTACATGTCACATTTAGGCCAGGAGCAGCAGTGGGTTAGAGTGGCCCGTGTTCTTCTTCATAATCATTCATAGTGTGGATAGACATCTGTATTAATACCGTGCATACCTATCTGTATCACTCACGATCACATGTCACTGTGTACAAATGCATTTGATAAGACCTCCATATATATATATATATATATAAATATAAATATATATGTTGGGTATTGCATTGTACTGATCACTCTAGTTGTAGCTTGAAATTGCATTTTTTACGAGGATAATTATGGGAGGGACTTACGGATTATTCAGTAACTTTTAAGCATCATCCATCACCATATATGTTACTCTTTTATGTAACCAAAAAAAAAAGACGAATGGAAATACATAGATAAATGTATGAAGTGTTGTGCACAACTGGGTTACACATTGTAACTCGAAAATTAACTATAACGGTATATTTTACTCTTGTCGTAGAATATAGGACCAGTATTCTACTCGGACTGCTCTAGGTCTCATCTTTTTATGGGAAAGTGATGCATCTGTTCTTCTGTGTGTTCTGTGAAATAGATCACTGTATATTTCAAAGCTTCTTTTTTTATAGTGGCATGCTCTACTGTTGTGCTCATTCTTAGAGAAAAAGTGTCCATTGGTTCTTAGCTTAAAGTCAGATATTTGTTGGTGTACGAAGGACATGTGGGGGGGGGGGGGGGGGGGGGGGAATACACATTCCACTTATTTTCTGTTGCCTTGTCTCAACGTCTAAAGCCTGACAGTAAGCTGAACCACATTAACTATCCAAGGAAACAGAGAGCTGTGAAAATGGTTTTTCATCTGAAACATTGTGACGAACATACAGAGTAATAATGCATTTTAAATCCCCAAACTTCAGACAGTTTACTTATTATGGTTAAAGATGACACCAGGCTACTCTGTCTTTTAACTCTGTGCCAGTTGCCTTTACTTTGCTTCAGCTATTGTCGTCATGAGAAATATAGACCTATTTATTTTTTTGATGATAGCGAACACCCCTTGTGTATGTAAACTCATGCTTCTTTTTCTTTAATTTTAAATTAATTTATTAATATCCTTAAGATCTCTGTTATGCTCGTATTTGGAACATGTTTTGCATTTTCAAGGTTTGTAATTTACTGTAAACTGTTTTTTGCTGTTTATGGACGAGACTTTTACTAAATAAACTCATTGGAATGCAGAGTGAGGCTGTAATCCATTACACCACGAAACTAAACTGTAACATGGGTGAAAAATCGGATCGGATAGCTTCCAGCTAGCATGCTAACGTTAGCATGCTAGCTGAGGTCTTTCTGGACTTTTCACCGAACTGCCAATTGACTTCTCACAACATAGCAGTAGCGTATTATTTCCCCTTTAACATAAACATTACTAAATAGAGTATATAATGTCATATAGTGTGCACTGTGTATGCATTATATAGCCTACTGCACATCAGTGATACTACACACTGTCTTTTAGTCCATGCGGCGCCATTTGTACACTATGATACAACCTAATAGCCGTTTAATTGGCTACTTTCAATTTGCACGCTTGCATTTCTGGGTATTTTTTCTAGAGCCATGACGCAAAGGTTTACGTGCATGGACAACATTATCATCGATGAGGCTGCAAAACGTAAATGTATGTATAATATATGTGTCCAGGTGGTGGGATCCGCCACGTCTGCGCAGTCACTGCTCCCTATGCGCAGTCCGCGCGCAATATTGGCCCTCGTTGGTATGCGTGGGACTGACGCATGCGTAATAGGTATCGAGTAATTCGGCGCTGAAAAGGAAGGAGCCTACTTTTGTAGTGGTGCGACCAAAGCAGCGCTAGCGAGGGGGAACCGCGGAATTCATTTAAAACAGCGTCTACCGAGTTGCTTTGCTTTCGAGCGTCGTGACAAAGCGCAGAGTTTGGACCATGGCTGATAAAGAGGGTAGGTTTATCACAAGTACCTATCGTATAAAGCGGTGGCCCGCGTGTACCGCTTTGTGTGCGCGCGCCACGGCCGTTTAACTCTGAGATGGGTGCTAGCATGACATGTTAGCTTAGTAACGCTAAAGTCCTATGAGGGGGTTGGTCTTAGCCGGTCTGTTTGCTGTTCTCGGTGTTACGTTTTTATTCCAATTTTTAAACACGTCAAGTCAAACCTCTACTCTTTAAATCAAGTATAATTACAGCCAATGCACCAGAAAGCATATATTTGAACTTTGTTTGCTTGTTGTGACGCTGCCACAGCCCCCATCATCAAAACTACGCCGACACGTTAGTGGGAGGTAGCGAGCAATAAACCAATTATGAATATATGACACATGGTTAAAACCAGAGTACTTCACCAGCTATACATCTAAATAGTTTAGTGTAACGTCTTGAATCCCCAGCAGCTCCAGCAGGACTACACTGGTTATTCATGATATGTTAGCTTAACTGTAGCTGTGTGTGTGCCTGATCAACTGTCTCATATTGAATGTGTAACTCTACGAATGGAAATGGCTCATTTACTTGTAACTTATCTCAGTTTGTTCTGCTGAAGTGTACGACGATGCGGTGGAAGAAAGGGTCATCAATGAGGAGTACAAGATTTGGAAGAAAAACACACCTTTCCTGTATGATCTGGTGATGACTCATGCGCTGGAGTGGCCTAGCCTCACTGTCCAGTGGCTTCCAGATGTCAACAGGTATTTACATGGTCTCCATCCTACTGCTCATAAAGTGTGGTTAAAATCCCAACGTGTGTCTTGCTGCAGAGTATGGATTAAAATCATGTCCATTTTGTGGAACTCTGCAGGCCAGAGGGGAAGGACTACGCCATTCACAGGCTGGTTTTGGGGACCCATACGTCAGATGAGCAGAACCACCTCGTGATCGCCAGCGTCCAGGTACCGAATGATGACGCCCAGTTTGACGCCTCGCACTACGACAGCGAGAAAGGAGGTAAATAAACCAGGAGCTGCCTTGCAGGAGTACTGCAGTAGAATACGTCTAGTAGTAACGCGTTACCACTTTAATGGTGTTTTCTTACTCTGTAAGGTTGGGGGAGTAGGTGTACATTTGCCATGCATACAAGTTGACATTGTAATATTTTTATTATTTTAACCAATCGCCAAAATAAATAGTGTGCCTCTGGAGGGCTTCATCAAACATGTTATGATAGATGCTGGTCTTGTCAGAACCTGGTTTAAACTTAGCTCAGACATTTTATATGGTGAGGGGAATTATTAAGAGTCAAGACCCGAGTCATGTGCTGAAACTGTTTTATTCTGTCTTCCAGCAGGTATGTTGCCCCGCTGTGTGTACGTGTGCTGAAGGTGCTGCCTGAGGTAGTATTAGTATGTTAGTGGGACCACTGAACACATTTTGAGGTACAGTCCAAGTCTAAAACTCACGACACACAAAACCAAACAAGCATGCTGCAAAATGAAGGGGTGAAATCTTAGTTTGCTACATATTGGTCTGTGAGAAACTTTTAAGTCCTGCTCTTACATTGTGCTTGACCACAGCTGCTGCAACCTCCACTCAGAAATGGATGGTCACACTGGTCACCAGCTTCAGTACATTCATACATTATGGATTTCTTTAATCAGCAAAAATACAGCTTGGCAATAATGATGTGTTCTCTGTGGCAGATAGCGATATGTTCACTGCTTGTATTATTCTAACATGCAGAATAAAGTGAACAGGACAACACATGTTTATTTTTAGATTATTTTTTTAACACCAACTCAATGTCCCAACAATGAAAAATATATTTATCGTTATCATTGTTTGTAATAAACTCAGTTTATTTAGTATTTGCCGTTGGACTCCCCTGTGCAGGTCTTTTTGCCCCTTTTGTAGCCGTGATGTTTATTGTGGACTGTCCTCGTGTGCTCTTATAGGATGCTGCTCTTCACTGACTACATGTGCGTCTTGATTTTTACTACCGTCAAACCAAACGTGTTGGATGAATTGCTCTTACCAACGGTTTTTGTTGCCGTTATGGATGGAACGAGCATCGTCTTTGAATGAAATATAGACAGGCACCGACAATAGAACAGAAGAGACACAAATCATCATTCAAAACCAGATTGACGTCAGGACAAGACTTTACATTATCGGAAAAGAATCATTTATCATTTATCTGCCACAAGTATTCTGCATTCCTAGTGAAATAGACTAACTGACCAACCGAGGTTCGACCTGCACTGGTCAAGTGTCCATTTCCTACCTTGAACGTACTACAGTCTGATTGTGTTCTCTTGTCAGAGTTTGGTGGATTTGGTTCAGTAAGCGGGAAGATCGAGATCGAGATCAAGATCAACCACGAGGGAGAAGTCAACCGAGCCCGCTACATGCCCCAGAACCACTGCATCATCGCCACCAAGACTCCCACCTCTGACGTGCTGGTCTTCGACTACAATAAGCACCCAGTGAAGCCAGGTTCGATCACTACATGCATCCCAATGCACACAACTCCAGTGACTGGCACATCCTGAAGGTGAACGCGGTGTTAATGTACGTGTTTCAGATCCCAGTGGGGAGTGTAGTCCCGACTTGAGGCTGAAAGGCCACCAGAAAGAAGGGTACGGACTCTCCTGGAATCCCAACCTCAGCGGCAACCTACTCAGCGCCTCTGACGACCACGTAAGTTACGAGAAGTAGAAGCCAGCAGGGCCTTCACTCCTGGTGTTTGAGAATGTGCCAGAAAGAAGGGTCCAAAGGTCTGTTCGGACTGTAAGCGGAGTGAATTTTACACACACACACACACACACACACACACACACACACACACACACACACACACATCTTCTCTTTAGATGGTGCAAATTTAGGCAAAGACGTGTTGCTGGAGTTCAAAATGTTGAAGCCTGGCTGGAGAAACGTGTGCTGATTCCAAAGCTGTAGGGCTCCACTCTGGAGCAGGACTGGTATACTGGCAGCGGGGCTCGGAGCTCTCTTCAGGGGCCGCCGATCCCCAATCACCACGAAATATAAAGGGGTCACTGTGTAAAACCTGCCAAACAAACATCTGTTCCACCGGTGACGTTTAGGGTGGAAAATGAACGATATTGACTTAATTTAGAATTTTCTCACATCTTACTGAAAAATGCATATCAATGTTTTGCTTGTATTTGTCCATATAATGCATGTACTTTCCATGCATTTGAACTACTTTGTATACCGTTAGGTTCTGCAGTCTTCTGTAAGCTTATTATACATTTTGTCAAAATAACTCGTAGTGAAAAAGGCGTAAGTAGCAGTATTATGTACTACAAAATGTAAGTACTGTAGTAAGCTTGTGAGGAAGTTGTTGGTATGCCCAGTGATGCAACAATAATGGGTTGTGCTCCCCCTCTTATTTCTCCGCAGACCATCTGTCTATGGGACATCGGGGCCGGCCCAAAGGAAGGGAAGATTGTGGACGCCAAGACCATCTTCACCGGCCACACGGCGGTGGTGGAGGACGTCTCCTGGCATCTGCTCCACGAGTCCCTGTTTGGCTCAGTGGCCGACGACCAGAAGCTCATGATGTGAGCGGCCGTCCGGTTTTATCAACGGGGACGACAGATTCCTCTAGTTAGAACTGCTCTATTTCCTTGTTGTGGTTCTGAACAAATACACTGAGGTCCCCGCTGCCTCTGACTCTCCTCACTCCCCCACCAGATGGGACACCCGGTCCAACACCACGTCCAAAGCCAGCCACGCTGTAGACGCTCACACTGCCGAGGTCAACTGTCTGAGCTTCAACCCCTACAGCGAGTTCATACTCGCCACCGGCTCTGCTGATAAGGTAGAGATGAAGAAATGCTCTCTGCACTATAATTGAATACATTGGAATAACTGTTTATTGCAGAGCTTGTTTTGTGTCTCTCAGACTGTTGCATTGTGGGATCTAAGGAACCTCAAACTGAAGCTCCACTCCTTTGAGTCCCACAAAGATGAAATTTTCCAGGTAAGAAACTAAGTTGCTTCTTAATGTTGTTTATTTATTATTCAGACAAAGCATTGTCTAAATGTCAGTCTGCAGTTAGAAAAAAAGTCTTGTGTAATATACAAGCGGCCAACATCGTTTCTAATAACTCATAATAAAAAGCTGTCATGCTCCCCACTTCCTCCTGGTAATGCTGCTTTGTGAAGAACAAATCTGTGTTGAAACAATAGAAATAAACAAAAGAACCTGTCTGAGCATCTATGTGATGCAGCATCTACCTGATGCAGCATCTACCTGATGCAGGTGAGATCCTGTGTTCATAGTCAGTCATCACCAGAGAGACTAGATGTTCTTCTGAACGAGACCACAGAGTTCATTTCAACAATCAAGGCTGCACACTCTGTATCGGTGAATCGACTCACCTGGCCAGTGAGCGATGCTGTATTCACTCATTCACCGTCCTGAGGCGCCATGTGCTTACTGATATTTTGATTTGGTCAAATGTGTGAGAGGCAACGGAGTCACTAAACTCAGTTCAGTGGTGGATGACTCACTCTCCAGATTCAGAGCTTTAAATATAACCATAATTATAACCATTTAACGTTAAACACTACAATTTGTCAAAGAACATACATTCTATGGGGACCCACTCAAATGAGGATCTTGGGCCTATCAACATCACTGGTGCTGTAAATACAAAGCTCATGTTGACCCCAAATATGAGCTCATAACTCGTAATAGTTCCAGCAGGTGAGGAGAAGCACAGAAGCTCGTTGTGCACCAGGCCATGCTGCTGACTACAAGTCCATCAGATGAGTCACTCGATGCAGTTCATTTAACAGACACAGGCACTCTGTAGATCCAGTTACGCCTTCACGTATTCCACCAGAACAGATCCGTCTCCTAAACAGAACCGTGTTGCTGTATGAGCATGAGGTTGACCTGCCAGTGACCGACTGTCCAACTCATTAGGTACAATGGTCTCCTCACAACGAGACGATCCTGGCCTCCAGCGGCACCGACCGGCGCCTCAACGTCTGGGATCTCAGGTAATGCCTCATAATCTATACCTTTTGAGTTTTGAAATATTAACCCACTGGCTTCAACAGTACAGGATCATACCGGGAACAAGTGAGTCGAGACTGACCAGTATTTGATTTTGAGACCAATATTGGTGTTTGAGCAGCTAGTGTACGGTGGCTTCATCAGAGCTCTCTTTCTTATTTTCTTTTTCTAGCAAAATTGGGGAGGAGCAGTCGGCAGAAGACGCTGAGGATGGCCCACCAGAGCTGCTGGTGAGTGACGCCCTATAATCAGGATGACTGATTGTATTCATCGTCACCTTTAGAGCGCCATGAGATCCTTAGCCGTGTCACTAACCATTGGTCAATGACCTATTAACATCATGAAACAGAACAAGGAGACTGTGAATTCAAGCAGCGACCTCTCTCACGCTCGCCTGTTTACTTCTGGCTGTTATTAAAATGCTTATCTCTAATTTACGCCTTTTCTTCCATCAGTTCATCCACGGCGGCCACACGGCCAAGATCTCTGACTTCTCCTGGAACCCCAACGAGCCCTGGGTCATCTGCTCCGTGTCCGAGGACAACATCATGCAAGTCTGGCAGATGGTGAGGACAGCTGCCGTCCATCGCCCACACAGTTATTGCTCTGTGGGCTTATGATAGCTCCAGTAGAACATCGCATTTCAGTCAAAGACAACTTCCTGGTGGGGGATATAATGGTTGACTTGCTGCTCACTGGCTGTGTTGGCAGATGTTGACGTCTGCACTCTGAAGACCAGTAGTAGTAGTAGTAGTAGTAGTAGTAGTAGTAGTAGTAGTAGCTACACTTGAAAGGAATATTTTGTCAGCCACAGTGGTCGGGATTTATAAAACGGAATGGGTTGTATGTTCATGAGTCCTCTGAAAACATGTATGCATATTTCTTTGTGCGTAGAGACGGTTTTAATACATTTGGCCTCAGGTGTGCAGCAGAATTCATATTGTCATCTCATTGTTAGGCTCAACCCAGCATCAAACGTGAGCTGAAGTAGAAACCTTCCTGCATTCATTGATGAGTATGTGCTCCTCTTCCTCACCTCCTCCCAGGCGGAGAACATCTACAACGACGAGGAGCCAGACAACACCCCTGCATCCGAGCTGGAGGCTCAGGGTTCATAACACGGCACGACCCCACCTCCCCCTCCCCATCCCCCCCTCCATTCTCCCCCTCCAGCCCGTCATTTCCCTCCCTGGCTTATCAAGTGCAAAAGTAAAAGTCTGCCATCCGCATGAATGAACATTAAGAGCTGGAGACCGCGTGGACTCCGCCCTCGCTGACTGACTGACGGTTGGATTCCGGCCCATCTTGCTTCCACTTCACCGCGGCCCAGGTACCCAACGGCACTTAGAGTAGGATAAGAGTTTAAATGTGGTAGCTGCTCAGGTGGTAGTCTCTCCGGTGTGTGGTGAGGGGGCTAGTACAGAAAAGCTTCATGTGTCACTACAAGCTGTTGGTAAGACCGGTCAAAGGGCTCATGCACGGAGAGCATGAGAAGTGTCATTTTACATTGTGACTTATGAGTAGCTAGAGACCCACTAGCTGGTAGGCTTCCCTCCTGAAACCTGATCCACATCAGTCCAAACCGTGATTGGTTAAAAGCTCTCCCTCTCCTAGGAAGCTGTCTTTCATACTTTGTTTCCCACCCGTCCTTTAATAATCGTACCCTTCATGGCTTCCCTTTGAAGAAAACTTCCCTGCTGTTCATAAGGTACATAAGCTCTTCAGTATTTGGATGAGTGGAAGGTGTGGGACTAAATTAGTGCACTTGAGGGAAAAATAAAAAAAACATGTTTCCTCTCCTTTCTGTTGTTACATAATGTGAAATTGCCTTGTTTTGTTTCCTGCACCACAAATTGCAATAAAACTTTTATAACTTTTCAAAGATTTTCCATTTGTCTTTTTTTAAATGTCTTCAACCTTTAATGCAAATAACACGCGTTGACTTTACTCTCAGGAATGACACAAGACCCAACAAATCCAGTCGTTGCAAATCCTACAAAATGTTTATTGAAAAGCAAGACAGGACTTTAAGAACATTTTACAATCAGAGGGGGTGTGGGCTCGTATTTTATTTTTTTAGTAAAAATAGAGCTCTCCGAAGCTATGGTGACTCATGCCTCTTTCACAGTTAGTCTCACCTGCAGAGGTAGATTCTGACATTACCTGAGAGTCAATCTGGGGCAACGCCAAAGAAAGAGGAAGTGGATGCTGTAAAGCTTTCCCTCGGACGACTACACCTGTACCTCAACCCAAAGAAAAGTACGCACCACCCGACCCTGTACGCGCTCACATCCATTGTTTCGCAACTTTTTAATTTGAAGTTGCCACGATGTGCTGCTCTTGATGCGTCCTGTAATTGTACCCACAAATGAAAGACATTCCAAATACAGAGAAAGCAATAGTGACGTTAGAGAATAAAGTACTATATTGAAGGTTTTGGGCCATTGCCTCAGTAGTGGAGCGAGCAGAAATAAAGTGATTTAGAAAACAATCTGCAGAGAGGATGTAAGTGCGACTGTCGCTGGTCCTTCCACACAACGACCAGCTTTTATGTCGTTACATTTATTTGTCCCTCAAGTGAGCGACAAGCCAGCAACAATAATTATCTTGACCTGTATTATTCATTTTAATTTCCCATATTTTCCTCTTATTACATTTCATAGGACTAACTATCAGACCCAAGTTTTTAAGTCAGTTATTCAGTCAGTGGTAAACTGAGCTTTGATCGGCCACTGGGGGGCAGCAAACACCCCTAAAGTGTGAACTAAAAAAGGGGAGGAGCTCTGTTAACTGCCCAGCTAAGTAACCAGCTGCATCTCATCGACTTCTGGAAACAAACATCGCTGTTGAGTTTGTAAAACTGAATTATTTTGCCACCTTTAACCACAAGCCGGGTGCCACGTCATCTGAGACAAGAGACATCTTTACGGCCTCGCGCAAAACAATAACGCACTACTGGTAAGAGCCAAATGTGTGTTTTATGAGTGAACTGTCCCTTTAAGTTAACATAATGCTCTTCATTAGTGGTGCCTCCACTGCCTCACGTGAGTGATGAGCCAAGTCCCCCTTCACTGTTTAATCTTTGGTGTTGAAGCCAAAACAAATTCCAAAGCGCCTCCTCGCGTCACGGCTCAGGTGGTTTGGTGTCATGATGGTGAGGCCTGGTCAGAGTGTAGAGGCGCGGCCTGTCGGCCTGATGCGCTTCACAGTTCAGTCCAACCGATTATTAGAGATGGATTAGTACATTATTTTCACTTACAGTGACCGCCCTGCTTGCTAGCTAGTTAGCATGTTGTAGGTTAGCTTGGCGGCTTAAGTTGTAACTGTCGCGCGAGTAGGATGTGTGTACGAGGATGTGCGGATTTATTTTTGATGCAACGCTTCCAGTTTTAATCGCGGGAAAAAACAAAAACGTAATCTTATCCAAATTGTGGTTTGATAAAATATGTAATACCCTGTGGTCCATACGATGACTTCTTCTACATTACGTCCCATTTCCTCCTGCGTCTTCTCAGACCACGTTCAGACAGTGAGGCTACATAGAGGGACCGAGGACACGCCCACCTTTTGAATTTAATCAAACTAGAATTTCCAATGAGACACTACAGGGAGAGACCGCGTGAAGGGAGGAATACAACTCGACTTTGCGCCGCTTCAATGGAAATGTCCTACGAAAATACAGTTATGGTAGAAAAACAGGGAGTACCAAGTGCTCGCCATGAAGCCAATCATTACACCCAAAGTAAAAGGTGGGCAACGTTTTACAACAGAATCCTGGATACAATCACTTCACTCCTCTTTGACTGTCGCACAGAAAAATGATACGGACTCAGTTTCCGTGCGAAAACCTGGAGAGGATGAATCTAGAATTAAAAAAAGAAGAGAGATCTCTATCCCCATTGAAGATGTTTTTTCTGGCTTGTTATGGAACTAGGCTGGAGGTGTGTGGATCCCTCCGATCGCCCCCGTCTCACCTAACGGGCCGCGTCGGCTCCTTCAGTCCTGCTGTGAGGTTTCTGCAGACTGGCTCGTTGTCGTCGTCGTCATCGTAGCAGCATTAGTGGTTTGATCAGTAGCAGCCGGTGTGGGGTCCAGTTCGGGTGGTCTGGGAGCTTGGTGGACGCCCCCCGTCTCTGGCTCGTCGTCCTGTACCGAGCCCTCCACGTCTTCCACGTCCTCCTCCTCCTTCTCCTCCTCCTCCTCCTCCTCCTCATCATCTTCCTGCCCGTCGGCGGGCTCTTGCGGCTGGGCTTCAGGTGGCGCCGTGGTCTCCTTGTCCTCCTGCTCCTGGAGGAGGCTGAGCTGGTTGTTGAGGTCGTTCCTCTCCTTCTGCAGGGCTCTGCACAGCCGCTCCAGCAGCTCCAGCTTCCCCTGCAGGGCCTTGAAGTGGCCGTCGCGCAGAGTTTTCTAGGACACAACACAGAGGTTCATTTTCAGTTCAGTAAATGGACCTTAAGATAAGAATATTTTGTCAGGGCTGTTAAATCACATCTCAGTCTCGAGACGGAAAGCCCTGCAAAAACTAGCAAGTGGATCCTGAGTTAAAAGTTTATGGATTTATTAAATCAAAGGAAAATGGAACAAAATTCAATTTCCTTTTCTAGACAAAAGAGCCATTTTGACTGATACTGTAACAGTCAGACTCCTGTAAAAAGTCTAATCAAAATGTAGGACCGACTATAAACCAGCAAACCGTGGTCATAAATCACAAGGAATCGAATGACAAAGGAAATCAAAGGATCACCAAACACTGGATGGTGAACGCTTGCTCCATTAGTCTCACTGCTGTGCTACTGAAGCAGCCTAAAGAGAAGAGTGGATCGGGAGAGTCACCTCCTCGGCCATCTGCAGCAGGGCCTGGTTGTTACTTTCCCATTTGGTCCTCCACTGCGTCGTTTCCTTCTCCAGCTTCTTGATCTTCTTGGTCATCTGGATGGCAAAGTCAGACAGTTAGCAGCAGGAAGGGGGGGGGGGGGGGGGGGCAAAAAACACTAGCTGACGACAGGAAGTCACCTTCTCCATCTCTTGTCTGAACGTGGTGAAGACTTCGTTGCTTTTAGCCAGGGTGCTCTGGAACTCCTCGAACTTGTCCATGTACAGGGAGAGCTGAGGGGGGGCAAGAGAGAGGGGGGGGGGGGGGGTCACTCGCAAACCAATCAGCTGGGCTGGATTCTACAGCGCATTCCCACCACGAGAGCCTGCCTGCCTGTGTGTGTGTGTGTGTGTGTGTGTGTGTGTGTGTGTGTGTGTGTGTGTGTGTGTGTGTGTGTGTGTGTGTGTGTGTGTGTGTACTCACCTGTTGTTTGAGCTGCGTTTCTTGCTCCTTCATCAGCTCACACTTGCGTCTGGACTCTGTGGCGTCCTTCAGCAGCTGGAGCGTCACAGTTAGTTAGTTCAGGATCCTGAATACCGTTAAAACAACATTGCTTGATTTTCTAATTCCCGCGCTTCTTCGAACCCTGGTACTCACAAAGTCCCTCTCTCTCTGCTGCTTCTCCTCCACCTCTCTCATCATCTCGGTGATCCTCTGCAGCTTGGCGTCCATCAGCTGCTGCTGGAGCTCCTTGTGCTTGAACACCTTGTCTATGTGCTGCAGGAGAGGGGGGACAACATCTCTCAAGAGTTAGCAGAGAAGGCAGAGTGTGTCTAGACTACCGTGACGTCTGCAGCGGAGGCCTCAAAAGGCTGCTTTAACCGCACCTCCTCTCGCAGCTCGTACTGCTCGATGAGCTTCTTGAGCTTCTCGGCCAGCTCCATGTTCTCCTGCCTCAGCTTGGTGTTGTGGGAGCTGTGCTGCTCCATCTGCACCTCGATATCGCTCAGGGTCATCTGGAAGTGCAGCATGGCCTCCTTCCGCTGCTCCTCGTACTCCCTGGACCGCTGGCCGTTTTCCTCCTGAGGCAGTGAGAGCGGGGGGTCAACAAATGACACCATGTAAGCAGAGAAGCGATGTGCCTTGGTCTGCACACGTTCTACCCTTCAAAATGGTTGTGTCCCCTGCTTTATGGTCTTTATTCTCTAAATGGAGCATAATGTACTAAATGAACATCATGCTGTATTGAAGAAGACTGTAAACTAGAGATTGAGACCATAAACTCATGTTTACAATGTTTACTGAGGGAATAAATCAAGAGAGAAGTAGAGTCATTTTAGACTAGACTTCTATACAACCAGAGGAGTCGCCCCCTGGTGGACACTAGAGAGAAGTAGAGTCATTTTAGACTAGACTTCTATACAACCAGAGGAGTCGCCCCCTGGTGGACACTAGAGAGAATGCAGCTTTAACGCACTAATGGATTAGCTTCACCTTTCAGAACCGGAGGTTGCCACTCGCTTACACAGCTACATGTTCACCTCCCTGACCTTTTAAACCGCCTCGGTTGTGAACTGTTCTGAAAACACTTTTCTTCTGAGTGTGTGTTTGTCTGAGGTGCTGCTGGCTGAGCAGTACCTTCAGAGTCTTGTTGTGTCTCTGCAGCTCCCTACAGAGGCTCTCCAGCTTGCTGCGGGCCAGGATGGCCTTGCTGTGCTCCCCCTGCAGGTGGACCTTCTCCTTCACGATCTGGGACTGTTTCTTCTGCAGGGCTTTCAGACGCTTCTGCATGCAGCGGCTCTCCTCCAACTGAACACAAGGCGCACAGTCAACACCCACAGGACCGCATTATGGTGTGTTGTCTTAAACCTTTCGTACATAAATTATTATAGAACACTTAGTCATTTGGAAAACAGTCAATTAGTTGCACATGTAATTTACAATGAAATCCTGACGTGCTTGATAAAAGACATGTTGAAAGGAAAATTGTTTTGGAATTGACTAATCTGATCTTCAGTGCTCAAACACAGACACTCACCAGGTCTGCATATTTCTTGCACAAAGCAGCTAGTTTCTCCTCAGGAGTGGCGAGGGAGTTCAGAGCCTGCATCAGAAGGACGACCTCCTTCCCTGGATCAGAACCACAGCAACATGAACCACTGAACACATGTCATTCATTCATTCATTCATTCATTCATAAGGCTGCCACTGAACACAATGGGAGCCTGAATACTGTCTGAACACCCTAGTGATGCGCACATTTTTTGCATCAGACAACTACTGTATTAACAATAAGATAACAGGTTTCATCTGAAAATTGGCAAATATTTCCCTGGAAGCATGTTTTTGGAAAGACTGAATATCAATTATTCCTGTAATTTCTGTGCAAAAAGTGCTACATCTGGGAAAACTAGTCAAATGCTCAAGCTGTATGCAGGGATTCTTTTTAATTCCCTTAGTAATAAAGGGCGCCCTGCATGACCCTTATACCTAATGTTTACACGCACATCTGTTGCTGATCATAGTATTCAGATATGGAATACGCAACATTGCATCTATCTGTTCAAGTACTGGCTAGTATTAAGTTTATTCCAGGGAATGTTACGGTTCTGACGTAAAAACGTGATTTTTACAGAAATATGACTCGGGCACCGATTAGGAATTGAAAAGCTAAATGTGACGTGAGATGCATTGTGGCGCTCCTACCGAACGCCTTGTCCTCTCCGGTCTTCAGGTCCCCTCCGGGGTCGAGCTCCGCCTCCCCCAGGTCACTGGGACTGTCCTCTCTGCCCGGGGTCTCCCCCCTCTCCTCCTCGGCACAGCACAACCCCAAACCAAACTCTGCGACCTCCTCCTGATAACACACACACACACACACACACACACACACACACACACACACACACACACCAGATGTAACACAACACTGGAGAGCTCTTTCCACATGACAGCTCCGATAAAGAAGCTGCGCCCGTTGCTGGAGGGACATGTTGCTCACTAGAGTATGAAAAACTGAGAAGAACCGAAATGTCTGGGCAGATTTTAGTTCTTCTTTTACATATTTACTGATCAGACAGATCCTGATTTCAACCGAAACTGCTGCCCGTTTTAGACAATTGTATGTAGACAAACTTGGCTTGTGTTTAGAGCATTTAACACATTTGAGAAATTTGGCTTACGGCAAGTACAAAAAGGGATTCGTAAAAAAGTATTCAACTCAATAGCTCCTTTTAGAGAAACGCTTGCAGCTAATTTTTTGCAACTTTCTGAACAAACAAAAAAACAAACAAGTCGGAGGTGTTTGTTTACCTGACATGGGCTGTCCAGGTCGGGTGGAGACTCACTGCCTCCCACTATTCTCCTGGTCGCCACGTCGATCTCACAAACTCCCGTCGTCTCCATCGGTCCCGATCGCAAGCTGGAGATTCATGACGACACCAAACGACATGACGGCACGATCAAACACTAGCATGTAATGGTGCGTAGCGGGAGTCACATTCAGACTGAACATGGTCAAAAGCAAGGGTGTGTGTGTGTGTGTGTGTGTGTGTGTGTGTGTGTGTGTGTGTGTGTGTGTGCGCTTCTTCTTCATGTATTAGTGAGGTGATGACATGTGATCCAGAAATAATTTGTTTGAATCATACATCCATGAGGCTCACGGTCACCAAAACACTTCACCGTGGGTTCACAACTCTGGAGTTATCGCTGCAGTCCATTCTATCCTGTAGGGCTTGGTTGTATCATTTATTAATTTTTAATTCACTGCACCTCTCAAGAGTGAACAGTAGGAGACTACGCACCACTGCCCACATGTGCAGATGCACATGCACTGTATGCAGGTCGTCAGAGGGAGAGAAACACTTGTTGTGTTTTTCTGCTGGGGCTTCCAGTAAGCACCGTTTCCTTCAGGGCGGGTCAAATCTCTCCCACATGGAAACAAGGACCTGAAGGCAACACCTCTGCGTTGATGTGCTACATGCTAACCACAACGGGGCTGACCTCAGTAGATGTCAACAATACAATGCTCTCAGAAAGTGTGCGCAGCTTTTACAGTAGTTGTGGCAGTCGCTGCCATGTGACAACAAATACAAACTGACTGAGGTGTCAATAAGCCACGTTAACACCGTATCACCGATGCTATAAGACACCGGGCAGCAAGTCGACCACGCGTGTACCACAGCGGCTCTGACAAATGTCAGCATTGCGCACTGCACGCCAAAACCCACTATGACACAATGATGTGGCCGCGATACATCCAGACGACCCAGCATCCCGGGCCTAGCAAACGTTTAACATGTCGCGTTAACTTCCAGCCTGTCGGACACGAGCACACCTGTCACGCCGGTGTTTCCGTTGAGAATGTTAGAAGCTACTCCGTGGTTGTGGTGGACGTTTTGTGTCTTTTGGAGCGTGGAGACAGGATCCCCCAGCGGGTCGCGTCGTCGCTGCAGTTTCCTGCATAACTCACCGACACTGGCGAGCACGGACAACATGTTACCCAACGTTAGCTACGCTGCTAGCTCAGCTAACTTACTAACGTTACATGGGGAGTTAAATCGACATGAAGAACACTTTCGTGTGATCTCATTTTAGAAAACCAAACTGCATTCTTTAACCTCCGTCTCCTAAAAGAAACACACACGTAGGGCAAAACGTACGATCTTTAAACATACATGACCGGGGTTTCTGTTGATCCCGGGTCAGTTGCTAACGTTTACCAACTTAAAGTTAAATTACTAAAAGTGTACGCACCTGTTTTATAACACGTATGCCGAATATCATGATTCATCTGTCTACATGTTACTAACGCCACAGACTGGTGTAGAACCGGCAGAGTGGTTTGTTAGATCAACGAGGTGGTGATACATCTGGAGGTTTCAGAGGGAGTCTGGTGTGACGTTCCATCGACACAGGACGGTTCCTGGTCCTGTTAGCTAGCTAACACCACTTAGCTACACGCACAGCAAGCATGTCACTATTCACCTGTTACTAAGCGGCAGTTAACGTCCGCAGTGTACGCACAGAGAGTAGCTAACAGCCGTTAGCCGGGGGAGTGTAAAGCACATTTCTAACGTAAGATCACACGTTTGCTATCGCTAGCACAGCTAATGCTAATCGTGTGTTAACAGCTCGTTGGTGGCTAGCCCCGCTGGCTAACACTAGAAGTGAACTTTACTTCGGCAAATAGCAAATGTGTGATTGCGAATGCGAAAGCTACACGTTCCGACCGACATTGACAGCTCACTTACTGCACTGAAGTTGTGTAAAATTAGCACGATACAGAACCAAAAAACCCAAATACGTTGCTGAAATAGCAAGAGCGTTTACCTGTGTTTTCACACTGGATGGAAGCTGGACACGGTTATCAAGCTAACGGGGGTCTGTCCCATAACAAGAACAACGTCCGGTTGGGTATTTTTCAAACTAACGCCATAGCGGCTATCGAGCGTGTTTTCCCCCCCTCAACGTTTTTAATCACAGATTTACTCTTTGCCGTTTCATTTTCACCAGTTTTATGTATGCTAGTAATAATGATAATCCTTATCATAGCATTGATTGGCTTTAGTCTTGTTCGCCTCTGTGGTATGTGATGTAAATACCGCATTTGATGCATCTGAAATGATTAGGCTTAATAAAACATTCGTGAATTTCCCAGCTAATACATGCAATCACACAAACTGCACCATACCCATCACATGCGATTGCAACCGTCTTTTGCGCATGCTGATAACGGGACTTTTTTTTAGGCTTTTAATTTGAAAGTAACAACCTTATAATTCCGGTGGTAATAACATTAACTTGATGCTGCCAAAGTCAAAAGCAAAAGCAAAGATCTCCGAGCTCGTCTCTTTCAGACGTCAGAGATGGAGGAAACAAACAGCTTGATCCCAACTCCATCAACAATTACAACAACTACGTACTGACAGCATCTAAGCGTTTCATTCAGTTACATTCATCTTCTTGGTATAACTGCAACTCTTTATTTTGATGTCATCAAATGTGCCTCCTGAGAGAGGGTGCACTGTGGAGTTGGAAATGAGTGGCATAGTCAGGAGGCCACACATCCCCATGCTGCTCATTCTTTTTCCTCCTGTGTAAGTTGTATGACACAAATGTAAATTAACATTTGAATACTGTATGTGGAGTATGCAGCAAATGAATAACTCATATCAGAAAGCAAAACCAAATAGGTCCAGCAGATGAGAATAAGAATCATTTTATTCATCCCACACATGGAATTAAGAGCACCAGAGAGTTCAGGTCACTACAGATCACTGCATCAGCACTCGCAGTGTGTGCCAAATGATGGATCCCACTTATAATGTGAAGTACACCAATTCTGTTCTGGGCTGCATGTCTGATGCAGTGGTCCAGTGCATTTGCTTGGACCTCGGTGCTTGTCGTCACTTTTGGCTTACACTGTTTACACAAAAACTAAATCATAGGAGCTGATGCCGCCCTCGTGAGGCAGATTATTTTTCTTCAAGTAATAGTAAAATAAATACATTTTTTTTAGAGGAATGTTGCAGCTTGTTTTAAGTAGAGCTTTTATCCAATCAGATTCCGGCCCTATGCTGTCTCTAGGTAGAGAAAGGAGGATGGACTTTGTCTTTAAGTGAACAGCAGCTTTGGTAAGTGAACAGCGTTTGTGTTTTACTACAGTAGCGTTACTACTGTGTTCATTTTTTATGGTGTCATTTTTATGATATGATTAATATTGTTCCTCTAATGTGAATCATATTTGAGTGGTGCTCTTCAGTGAGTGGTGGAATACGTGTTTTAGCACCACAGTGTTGCTGGATGGATTTGTTGCTGTGTTGTTATATGAATATATGTGACTCCTTCTTGTGAGTTTGTTCTTGTCATTGTGTTTACATTATTACATCGATGTTGACTCTGTGCATTGTCTGTTAATGACGCAGCGTCCCCTCATGCGTATTCATGTATCTGCACTCTGCAGTTAGTGTTTTTGTAGGTGTTGAGCTTCATGTAACATTTTATTTCACTTGTCAGATCTTGCAGTGTTATGTGAAAATGCGGCTTTTACACAAAACAAATAAAAACCCGTAGCTGTGGCGTCATAATGAGGTTATTAGGAGGTGGTTCAACTGCAGTAGGACATCACTGAAGGCCCAGGTATACAACACACAGCCCACCACTGCATTGTACATACAAACGCTGAGGGTGAGGTACTTTAATTGCCAGAGGTTTGGGCACACAAGCGACCTTCACCTCCTCACTGGCATCGCCCTCGCTGATATTAGACGGGAAGCTGACAGCCGAGTCGAGAAAACTAAATCTACTAGTGATGAACGCCATCCCCTCCGTGGATGTCACCCTCCGGCCCAACGGCTAAAGGCAAGAAGAAGCTTTCTCAGCCATGTCCAGCCCCTAACAAAGTCTGGGGAAGAAACCAGAATCCAACTCTGGAGGGAAAAGCTTGAGAATGATGCTCCTCCAACTGTCATGGGAATACCCCCTATAGTGGAAACCTCCCCCCTGGCCCAGAAGCACCACGGGCTCAATGGAAAACACTAAACCGCCTCAAATTAGCAGGTTCGCTAATTAAGCTGAACAAAATGTGAATTGGTGGGAGAGTTTATAACTGGGTAAAGGATTGGGTCAGACATGTCAAATCAATACATGGTTGGATAATGGTACGCCTCAAGGTAGTGTGATTAGCCCGTTACTTTTTATTATTTTCATTTTGATATTATTATTTGGTTTGTTTGTTTTGGGGTAAAGATTGTAAGTCTATTGTCTGATCCACACTCCCGAGCAGAAGGTGGCGGTAATGCACCAATAAGATGGATGCCAACTGCCGTAAAACCAGAAGTCTGGGAGTGTTGGACTGTGGAGCAGACACTGCATCCCTGGTCCAGAGGTGCACATGGGGTTGCAGTTCCTAGTCACAAATTTGAAATATTTAAACGCACTTCGGATTGTTTAGCTGTGTATACAGTTGAGTTGTCTGCAATTGTTTTGGCCCTAGAGTGCGTTGACCAACACAGACCAGGCAAAGTCCTTGTTTGCAGTGACTCCATGTCTGCACTCGTTAGTCTGAAGTCAGGTATGTCCAACAGAGTATGGCAACAACACTGGGACCAGGAGACGAGGGGGAGACACCTCCATTCAGTTGAAGTGAGCAGTGTACGATATAGAGGAGGAAACAGGAGAGAAGAGGTCACAATATAAGGACTAGGACTAGGACACAGCAACCTACGCAGCACACTACACAGGATGTGAAGCAGCCAGCCGGTCTGTGTGAGCAACTACAACATGTTATCACCTCCTGTAGTAGACACAGAGAGGAGAAGAGGGGCATGCTGGGAGAAATGCAAAGACTATGAGAGGAAGAGAGCTGAATGATGTACTGGAGTGAGGATCTAATCTGGGAGGAAGGAGCTTTACAAACGTCTTGTGAGCAACGGGACCGATGAGGAAAGTTTAGTAGGGAACATAGGAACTGACTGAAACCGGAAGATGGCATTAATGCAACAAAAAGGATGCAAGCTGCCGTTAAACTCCACAGAAGAAGAAGAAGCAGTCAAAAACAGAAGAAGAAGAAGGAAACGTTTCTGTGGTTTAGTGAAAATGTCTGAAGTCCAAATGCTGAGATGTTTAGTCAACCAGCGACTAACTGCGACTGAAGAGATATTCGGTCTGTTTGAAAGAACGTCAGCAGAGCAGGAGGAGGAGCTTTGTCGTTCAAAAGAGCAGAATGAGTGACAACGGAAACCACCGGACGCTGTTTTCAACCCGGAAGTGGAAACAAAGATCACGTGGGTTCACCGTACTCTTCTCTTCGTGCTCTGGAGTGAGACTCTTCTTCTTCTGATCTGTCCTCTCAGCTTCTTAAACGTGTGCTCTGTGATAACACTTTGCAGCTTGTTGGATTCTGAAATGATTAATTAATATGTTCATGGTCACATAGGAGTTGATTAAAAATTATGTTTTCTGGGTCCATTGCTACACTGGAAGGACCAACACCAAACCACTCGCATCCTGACCACGTCTTGATTATTAACTTTCATTTACAGAATTAATACTAGTTCCTTACATAGTCTATTTATTTCTTCATATTTTAAATGTGTTCTGTCTCAGCTGCAGAGCGGTACCAAACAGCTGGATATAAATCACTGAACACAACCCGATCAATGATTGAATGAATTAAACAATCATACGACACAGATAGACGTGTTATCATGACACACAGACCAATTTAATTCATTTCATATAAAAATCACAAACTACAAATGTGCCTCAGAGGGCTTTACAATCTGTACACATACGACATCCTCTGTCCCTCACATCAGAACCCTCACATCGGAACCCTCACATCGGAGCCCTCACATCAGAGCCCTCACATCAGAACCCTCACATCGGAACCCTCACATCGGAGCCCTCACATCAGAGCCCTCACATCAGAACCCTCACATCGGAACCCTCACATCGGAGCCCTCACATCAGAGCTCTCACATTAGAACCCTCACATCAGAACCCTCACATCAGAACCCTCACATCTGAGCTCTCACATTGGAACCCTCACATCGGAACCCTCACATCGGAACCCTCACATCAGAGCCCTCACATCGGAACCCTCACATCGGAACCCTCACATCGGAAGCCTCACATCGGAACCCTCACATCGGAAGCCTCACATCGGAACCCTCACATCGGAACCCTCACATCTGAGCTCTCACATCGGAACCCTCACATCGGAACCCTCACATCAGAACCCTCACATCGGAAGCCTCACATCGGAACCCTCACATCAAAAGCCTCACATCGGAACCCTCACATCGGAACCCTCACATCGGAGCCCTCACATCGGAACCCTCACATCGGAACCCTCACATCGGAAGCCTCACATCGGAACCCTCACATCGGAGCCCTCACATCGGAACCCTCACATCGGAGCCCTCACATCGGAACCCTCACATCGGAGCCCTCACATTGAAACCCTCACATCGGAGCCCTCACATCGGAGCCCTCACATCGGAACCCTCACATCGGAGCCCTCACATCGGAACCCTCACATCGGAACCCTCACATCGGAACCCTCACATCGAAACCCTCACATCGGAGCCCTCACATCGGAACCCTCACATCGGAGCCCTCACATCGGAACCCTCACATCGGAACCCTCACATCGGAGCCCTCACATCGGAGCCCTCACATCGGAGCCCTCACATCGGAACTCTCACATCAGAACCCTCACATCAGAGCTCTCACATCAGAACCCTCACATCAGAACCCTCACATCTGAACCCTCACATCGGAACCCTCACATCAGAACCCTCACATCAGAGCTTTCACATCGGAACCCTCACATCGGAACCCTCACATCGGAACCCTCACATCTGAGCTCTCACATCGGAACCCTCACATCGGAACCCTCACATCGGAACCCTCACATCGGAAGCCTCACATCGGAACCCTCACATCAAAAGCCTCACATCGGAACCCTCACATCGGAACCCTCACATCGGAGCCCTCACATCGGAACCCTCACATCGGAAGCCTCACATCGGAACCCTCACATCGGAGCCCTCACATCGGAACCCTCACATCGGAGCCCTCACATCGGAACCCTCACATCGGAACCCTCACATCGGAGCCCTCACATCGGAGCCCTCACATCAGAACTCTCACATCAGAACCCTCACATCAGAGCTCTCACATCAGAACCCTCACATCTGAACCCTCACATCGGAACCCTCACATCGGAACCCTCACATCAGAGCTTTCACATCGGAACCCTCACATCGGAACCCTCACATCGGAACCCTCACATCGGAGCCCTCACATCGGAACCCTCACATCGGAACCCTCACATCGGATCCCTCACATCGGAGCCCTCACATCGGATCCCTCACATCGGAGCTCTCACATCGGAACCCTCACATCGGAGCCCTCACATCAGAACTCTCACATCCGAACCCTCACATCAGAGTTCTCACATCAGAACCCTCACATCAGAACCCTCACATCTGAACCCTCACATCGGAACCCTCACATCAGAACCCTCACATCAGAGCTCTCACATCGGAACCCTCACATCGGAGCCCTCACATCGGAACCCTCACATCGGAACCCTCACATCGGAACCCTCACATCGGAGCTCTCACATCGGAACCCTCACATCGGAACCCTCACATCGGAAGCCTCACATCGGAACCCTCACATCGGAACCCTCACATCGGAGCCCTCACATCGGAACCCTCACATCGGAGCCCTCACATCGGAAGCCTCACATCGGAACCCTCACATCGGAAGCCTCACATCGGAACCCTCACATCGGAAGCCTCACATCGGAACCCTCACATCGGAGCCGTCACATTGGAACCCTCACATCGGAGCCCTCACATCAGAACTCTCACATCAGAACCCTCACATCAGAGCTCTCACATCAGAACCCTCACATCAGAACCCTCACATCAGAACCCTCACATCTGAGCTCTCACATCGGAACCCTCACATCGGAACCCTCACATCAGAACCCTCACATCAGAGCCTTCACATCAGAACCCTCACATCGGAACCCTCACATCTGAGCTCTCACATCGGAACCCTCACATCGGAACCCTCACATCAGAACCCTCACATCGGAGCCCTCACATCGGAACCCTCACATCGGAACCCTCACATCGGAACAGGAAGAACTCTCCAAAAACCCTTTAACGGGGAGAAAAGAGGGAGAGACCTTAGAGAGCAACAGAGGAGGGATCCTCTATCAGGATGTACAGAAGTGCAATAGATGATCATAACAGAGTTATAACACATTCAATGCATATGACAGAACCACGGCAGGAAGCCAGACCAGGGTCCAGGTAAAACCAGGATCCACGGGAACCTGCGAGGCGAGAAAGCACAGAGACTCTGGTGAAGAAGCAAAGTCGGTAATGTGCGTTAATGGTATATAAAATAGTAATGTGAGTAATAATAAAATATAATATTACCACCTGGGATCAGCGACCAATAACCAGACTGTGGATGGTCTCAATACTGTTCCCTCAAAATGTCAATAGTCAAAGTATTTCTACCACATCCAGAGTGAACGGTGGAGCATGGACTCTAACATCCAGCTGGTATCACAACACAAACGCACAAAATCATCACAGAAAACTGCTCCCTAAAATATAACATTTACTTATCAACACTGATCATAAATCAGTAATTATTACATCATCTATCAAACAATTACAAGCATACTACTTAAAAGCAACAATCAATCGTGTGTGTGTGTGTGTGTGTGTGTGTGTGTCTAGGAGGGGGCTGGGGGGTTCGACCTTGACCTCTAGGTTCCTGAGAGCAGTCTCTACATGAAGCTTATTAGTTCCTATTGTGTCGTTGTTGTTATTGTCACATTTCAGTTTCATCATCTTTACATTACATTACAGTCAGATGCTTTTATCCAAAGCGACTTACAATAAGTGCATCAACATTGGTAATCAAAAGAACTACTAGTCACCAGAAGTCGTAAGTACATTTCCTTTAAACAAGCATCTAAGAGCATGAAGCAGAGCATAACTCAGAGCCAAAGTACAGAAACAAGAGAAACAGTTAGTGCAATAAGTAATACCAATACAATAAGTGCAACAAGCTAGTATGAATACAATAAGTGCTAAGTGGAAGGCTCAGGGTAGCACTTCCTGAAGAGGTGGGTTTTCAGCCTGCGCTGAAAGATGGCCAGCGACTCCGCTGTCCTGACGTCAGTGGGAAGTTCATTCCACCACTGAGGAACCAGGACAGAAAACTGCCGTGACCGGGTCGATCGGCCGCCAGGACCTCTGAGCGACGGCAGCAGAGTGAAGTGGTCGGGCGGGGGTGTAAGGCTTGACCATGGCCTGGAGATAGGAAGGAGCTGTTCCTTTCACTGCCCTGTATTCTAGCACCAGAGTCTTAAACTGGATGAGCTCTTACAGGGAGCCAGTGTAGAGAACGGAGAAAGGAAGTTGTGTTGGAGAACTTGGGGCGATTGAACACCAGGCGAGCTTCGGCTTTCTGGACAAGCTCCAGAGGTCTGATGGCCGACGCCGGGGCTCGGCGAGTAGAGAGTGTCAGTAGTCCAGGCGGGAGATGACGAGAGCCTGGATGAGAACCTGCTCTGTCTCGTCAGTCAGGAAGGGACGAATCCTCCTGATGTTGTAGAGCAGGAATCTGCAGGAGCGTGTGGCGGATGAAATGTTTGCCGAGAATGACAGTTGGTCATCCAGGGTCACACCCAGGTTCCTCGCAGTCCGAGTTGGCGTCACCACGGTATCATCAATGGTGATGGACAGGTCCTGGTGCGGGCAACCCTCCCCCGGGAGGAACAGTAGCTCGGTTTTGTCTAGGTTGAGCTTGAGGTGGTGTGTCGTCATCCACTTCGAGATGTCAGCCAAACACGCAGCGATTCGCGTCTCCACTTGGGTGTCACCGGGGGGAAATGACAAGACCAGCTGGGTGTCATCGGCATAACAATGGTAGGAGAAGTCATGCGAGCGAATAACAGAACCCAGAGATGTTGTATAGAGCGAGAAGAGAAGGGGGCCCAGGACTGACCCTTGCGGAACCCCCGTAGTCAGCATGCGTGGTTCCGACACGGCCCCCCTCCAGGTCACCTGGTAGGATCGACCCGTCAGGTAGGATGCAAACAGGGAGAGTGCAGAGCCTGAGACACCCATCCCCTCGAGGGATGAGAGGAGGATTTGATGGTTCACAGTGTCAAACGCCGCAGACAAGTCCAGGAGAATCAGGACAGAGGAGAGAGAGTTAGCTCTTGCGGCGTGAAGCGACTCTGTCACCGCAAGGAGGGCCGTCTCTGTCGAGTGACCCACTTTGAACCCAGACTGGTGGGGGTCCAAAAGGCTGTTTTGGTGGAGATACATGGATGTTCTCTACGGCTGACCACCAAGGTGAAGTGCTATTGGTTCAGAAACGGACCTCTGATGCACGTCCACGGTGACGTGGTTCTGAAGGTTCTACGGTGCCAGGTTTACGTACATCAGTCAACTATAACTGCCCACATGATCAAATCTCAGCCGGACGTTATGAGGATGCAGGTTCTTTGAATACTTAACAATGTTGCCATGTAAACTATTGATGACCTCATTGCTGCTGGAGCGCTGTGACTGTGCACAGCGAGCGTAAGGGAATGATGGCAGGACTTTGTTTTTACAGGAGACTATTTGCTCAATACTAACATTTCTTTGTAACGTCTCCGTGTGTGTTTACTGTTTTCCTGCAGACGTCCAGCAGCTGTTGGTGGTTGTACAAGAGGTTCCCCCTGAGCAGCAGGAGTGGCGCTCCAGTCTGGACCAGGAGGACCCAGAGCCCCCACACATTAGAGAGGAACAGGAGGACCTCTGGACCAGTCAGGAGGGAGAGCAGCTGGAGGAGGCCGATGTCAAGTTCTCATTCACTCCTGTGAAGAGTGAAGATGATGAAGAGGAAGCTCAGTCCTCACAGCTTCATCAAAGACAAACTGAACAGATGGAAAGAGAAGCGGATGAAGAGGACTGTGGAGGACCTGAACCAGACAGGAGCTTAGATCCAGACACTGATGACAGTGCTGATTGGAAGGAGACCAGAGAACCTCAGTCAGGTTCAAACTCTGTGAAACCTCATGAAGTCCTTCTCAGTGATTCAGGATGGAGCGCTGGTGAGAAACTATTTAGATGCTCTGAGTGTGAGAAAACATTTGGCAAGAGTCGATATCTGAAGAGACACATGATAGTCCACACAGGAGAGAAACCGTATAGCTGCTCAGACTGTAAGAAATATTTTAGCCAGCGTTCACATTTACCTTATTTTGTTTGGATACAGAATTGCAGAAGAATACCAGAAGGCCAGAAATGAATGTGTTTATGCATTGACTTCTGCAAGTATGAGTTTTCCTTTTTGTAATGTTCTCATTTCTGTTGTCTCTGTTTAGTCACCCAGTCCCACGCATCTCTTCACTTTACCCACCAGGGGTCCCTGTTTTTCCTCTTGTGTATATTGTTTGTAATGGTTTTGATGAAATGGGTTGTTATGATTTAGGTCAGATGTTTTCCTGGAAATTGTAATATCCCTTGTCTAGCAACGTGCATCCTGAACTTTGTACATACTGTAATATCAAAAGAATGTATCCATGTGTAAAAACACAAGAATGAAATCACACGTTGTCATTTCACTTATTGCTGAGGGAGCAGAGGTGCAGAAACAGATCAGAAGGCAGTTAATGGGTGAATTTTGTCTTAATTTAAATAAATAAATGTTGGAAAACAATCTTGAGTTGTCTTTGTTCCATGTCCAACCCACACCCATTACATATGGAGAAGATGGAAGGTGACTTAACATGGGAATAATTTATAGACTGCAGGAATTAATTGGATTTCAATAATAAAAAAACAATGTTGGGCTTTTATTTTGTAGGTTACCCACCAAGTTGTAGCAGAGCTACATGTAGAAATGGAAGACACAGCGCTGGATTTAAGGAGAAAGCAACTGATGGCAAACTACTGGGCAACTTTACAGGGACACCACGACTCTCACCCTGCAGAGGGAGTGCTGCAGGTGGTCTGTGAGAGTGGGAGGAGTCAGAGGGATCACTGTGGTCGGGTAGACAATCACACTGAAGGAAAACTGGAGGTGTTTGACCTAAGGATAGGCCCTTCAGTAGTTTATGGTGGCTCCATGTACGCTCATGTGGCCTGATATTTGTTAGAGAGGTGGTGGAGAGGATGGAGAGGAGGGAAAGGAGGGAGAGGATGGTTGTCGACGACGCTGTTCTCTTCAGGAATGGCAGACAATCCATCTGAGAAGGAGGAAAAGGTCACATTACATGACAGTCATTTAACAGATGCTTTTATCCAAAGCAACTTACAATTCAGTATCTATCTACACACCGTAGACGCAGCTACGGGAGACATTTTGGGGTTAAGTGTCTTGCTCAAGGACACATTGACATGAGACTAGTAGAGCAGTAGCCGGGGATCGAACCGCCGACCCTCTGATTGATAGGCGGCCCTGCTCTCCACTTAGCCCCGGTCACCCCGCACATTCTGCACTTTATTACAGCTGACAGGATGAGAGTCATGTGACGCTGCATTCACAGAATGATTACTCTTCACACTGTTTCTATTGAAGCAACGTTTTGATCTACAGGTTCTTTGTTTTATATATAAGAAATATATAAAGAACCAAACAAACGTCTGTGCTTCCATAGCATTAACAGGTCATTTAATACTGGTTAGTCTCACAGTTTGAGTTGTAAATCTTAGACACACACAGTCTCTGCATGACCAACCTCTCCATCCTAAACCCTGACCCTAAAATACTAAATGTGAGGATAAAGTACTGTGAGTAGTACAATCTACACAGCTGCTCTGGCTGTATCCAACAACTGTACTTCATCTCCTTCACTCAGGCTCATAACATCACGGACATGCTGCTGTGATTTGACTCATTTATGAAAATTGTAATGAATTGATATATAATTAATCTCATGTAATATAAACATTGAACTTGAAATGACGCGTAACAGCTCCGGATACTTGTGAAGCAAAGCTTCAACAAACAAACTCAACCCGTACACCGAAGAACAGACTCTGGTTGTAAACACTTGCACCTTCCATCGCAAGAAAAGTTGTATTTTTCAAAATAAAAGACCCAGGCGCCATCTTGCTTTCCAAATCGTCGACTGCAAATTTGGAAAAAATGTCGCGGCCAAACCAAAACAACTGTGTTTTCATATCACTACACCATTGTTAACACGTTCTTCACCAGTCCCACGAAAATCCGCAAATTGATATCATCTAATATTCATGTTACGTGTCTGCTGCCATCAAAAGTGTTATTTCCCCAACATTCCATTAAATGTTCACCTTAAAAGTCATCATTTTAGATGACTTATTCGTACAGACATGATGTGCTCGATGAATTAATGCAGCTTGTGTGGTGCTAGAAGACGTCCTGGTCCAGCAGGTGCACCTCCGCTGGGCAGCAGTCACTCACACAATGAACTCTCTTCTCTCGTTTCTTCTTCCGGTTTAGTTCTCCAACAAATCCTTTTCCAACAGAAGGTTTCCAAGCGGTTTGCTCCGGGTCAACCCGTGTCAAGTCCAACAATGCTAAATGTTGATAAATGATGTATATTTGAGTTTCCATCTGCTCAAAATACTTTATTTTAGTTTCTTTTGGATGTGGTGCACGTTCAGGACCTCATATGCCTGATTCTTACCAATACTGTCAATAACAACTGCTTACACAATCTGTAACGTTGTTGGTCAATAAATACCTGCAACCGTCAGCAGCATGAATCTTTGTTGTCTGCAGCCACAGTCTCTTTTTTACGCACAGCTCAGATAGTGGTACGTTCATTTACATCTACATCTCCAGACACACCGGATCTAACGTTAACTGACTGTGCTTCATGACGTGTTCGACATTAATAAGTAATATAACATAATACGTTTACACAGTGTGATCATTTACATTGAGTCTTTTCTGACTAGCAGCAGGATTATTACTTATTTTACTTATTACACATCATGTTTTCAGAAGAGCCGTTATTATGACTTTCTGCCTGAATGTGACCATTTTAATCAACCTTTAAAATATAAATATAGGAAAATGACATTTTAGCCCTGATTCTTAAAAACTTTGTGTACTTCATGGGAATGTATTTAAAGTCCAGCGTGTTAGTAATTTGTTGCATTAAAAACCTCCATGCAGAATGAAAGCGATCAAAGGAGTATTTCCTGATATACAATGAATTGTGTGTTGTTTTGCTTTCTGATTCATATTTGGCATTGCAACATTAGCTTGTGTAGTGACAGTCCACCGACCCTTCTGCACTGTGTCATATGTCACCAGCTGGCATTGTTAATTGAAGCGCTCTGTAGCTTTTCTATCTTTTCGGCTCAAAGTGGTCCCGTGGACAGAAACTCAAGTCCTCCCTGTGGACTTCTCCTGCTCTTTAACGGCCATCTGTGGACTCTTCATCGCCTCTCTGGTTCAGGTCCTCCTTGTCTGGTCCTTTGGTTTTGGGCCTCTCTTTAAGGTCTGCCTTGGTGTCACATTCTTTCCATTTTGTAATAATGGATACTGAGGTTTAGCAGCTATGCTTTCGACCACCAGTTGGTTTCAATTAAAATGTTGCACAGCGTTTAATGTAATCCCTGGACTCCAGAGTAGTAGAAGTTGGGGTCATTTATTAATTCTCCATTCTCTCTTATTTTGTATGTCCTTTAGCACCTCCTAGCGGCAATTGTGAACAGCTGCACTGAAGAGGAAGTGAGCAAATAGTAAGTTTGCGATGATCGGTTCTACCAGGATATAACTATTTCTATGACTTTCTGTTTATTCTCTGAAGGCAGCTGAACACTGTCCGCAGTTTTTTGTCCACACCTTCTGCTCTGCTCCACTTTCCAGGCGAGGCGCAGCTCACCTCCAGCGAGCCTGGTGTCACATTCCGCCAGCTCTCCTCCCGGTGCTGTACTGATTTCAACTGGGAGGTCTTCACCCTGCCGACCAATGACCGCGCGGCTGTGTGCTGGAAACAGAACCCGATTGGCTCAAAGCGGGGCCTCGTTGTCATATCGATAGCCGATTGGTCGGGCGTGTTGCCCTCAGCGCTCGAGACCCGCCCCCTTTTCTCTCCTCCGCGAGGACGACGTTTTCCCATCCACGCCAGAGTGGAGAGAAGAAAAAGCAGAAGGAGAGCAGCTAGCAGACCGACGTTTGGCTGGAGAAGACGGGGAACCTTCTGCTGCGGTACCGGGATTAAGAAACGTCTTTCAGGCGGATTTAACGGCGGTCTCCCCGGTGCGTCCTTTACGGTACGTGCGCCTCTGCTTTGTTGTCACAGTCGCCGATAGTTTGACTGAGTCCGCTGCTTTACACACACACGGGTGTCAAATGACACGGAAACCATGATGTTCTATCGAGTTTCTGTCCCATGTGCAGCGACATTATGCGTTTTTAATAAGCAACGAGCAGAGCTCTGCGTGTTTGGAAGAGGTAGTTCGTCTTCTCCGTCGCTTCACCGGGATGTCTCCCGGTGTGTGAGACACGTTGTTACAACAAGGAAAGCGCGTCTGACTGTTGCAGCCTCTGAAGTTCACACTGGTTTCTCCCCCCCCCCTCCTCCTCGTTGCTTATCGACTTTTTAAAATGTTTAAACTCGCTTTGTTTTGGTGAATGTGTAACTACCTGCAATAAGAGACAATAAGAGACAATAAGAGACGATGGCTGAGTTCCAGAAAGCAGCCTGTAGCAAAGGTTCTCAAAGCGGGGGAACCCCTCCTGGAACCCGAGGTCAGGAATCAGGAATGTCACCGCTGCATCTTCATGAGAGACAATTACTAAATATAGATCTTCTGGAAGTTCAGTAACTTGATTTGTGCTCACACTCTCATCCATATCAGCTGAAGGATGCTCCCTAGCTGCAGTGAGGAGGTGAAGGTGTCTCAGCAGTGACCCTTCAGGGCTGTGAGCTCCTGAGGTCAAGTCCTCTTGGCGGTGGTCTTCTTTGGGATCAGCTCCACGTTGGATCGGGTCTCTCTCTTTGTAATCTTCCAAAGATTCTTCTTAACCGGCGTCCAACTTGTTGACTTTTATCTCCACACAAAGATGGAAATGTCCCGTCTCCGCTTCTGAGAGTACAATGTTTTATTACCGGGAGTATTCGTCCCCGTCGATGTACCTTAATACACAGAACGTACCTGTGTTGTACTTGTTCAGGGGCAGTGATGTACAGGAGGAGCAGTGATGTACAGGAGGAGGAGCAGTGATGTACAGGAGGAGCAGTGATGTACAGGAGGAGGAGCAGTGATGTACAGGAGGAGTAGTGATATACAGGAGGAGCAGTGATGTACAGGAGGAGGAGCAGTGATGTACAGGAGGAGGAGGAGCAGTGATGTACAGGAGGAGTAGTGATGTACAGGAGGAGGAGCAGTGATGTACAGGAGGAGCAGTGATGTACAGGAGGAGGAGCAGTGATGTACAGGAGGAGCAGTGATGTACAGGAGGAGGAGCAGTGATGTACAGGAGGAGCAGTGATGTACAGGAGGAGGAGCAGTGATGTACAGGAGGAGTAGTGATATACAGGAGGAGCAGTGATGTACAGGAGGAGGAACAGTGATGTACAGGAGGAGAAGTGATGTACAGGAGGAGGAGCAGTGATGTACAGGAGGAGCAGTGATGTACAGGAGGAGCAGGAGGAGCAGTGATGTACAGGAGGAGCAGGAGGAGCAGTGATATTGGACCAGGTGTCTCTGCACTCGGTCCAAAGATCATTTGTGAGAAAAACAAACTTCACTCTGCAACAACTAGTTCAGGGTGAGTTCTGTAGTTCAACAGGACCGGAGCGGTGGTGACTCCTCTGAAGTCTCCAGTTAAACTTCACTGTCATATATGTATATACAGTAGACACAGTTGTGGTCAAAAGTTTACATACACTTGTAAAGAACATAATGTCATGGCTCTCTTGAGTTTCCAGTTATTTCTACAACTCTGATTTTTCTCTGATAGAGTGATTGGAACAGATACTTCTTTGTCACAAAAAACATTCATGAAGTTTGGTTCTTTCATGACTTTATTATGGGTTAACAGAAAAAGTGATCAAATCTGCTGGGTCAAAAATATACATACAGCAGTGCTAATATTTGGTTACATGTCCCTTGGCCATTTTCACTTCAATTAGGCGCTTTTGGTAGCCATCCACAAGCTTCTGGCAAGCTTCTCGTTGAATCTTTGACCACTCCTCTTGACAGAATTGGTGCAGTTCAGTTAAATTTGATGGCTTTCTGACATGGACTTGTTTCTTCAGCATTGTCCACATGTTCTCAATGGGATTTAAGTCAGGACTTTGGGAAGGCCATTCTAAAACCCTAATTCTAGCCTGATTTAGCCATTCCATTACCACTTGTGATGTGTGTTTGGGGTCATTGTCCTGTTGGAACACCCAACTGCGCCCAAGACCCAACCTTGGGCTGATGATTTTAGGTTATCTTGAAGAATTTGAAGGTAATCCTCCTTCTTCATTATCCCATTTACTCTCTGTAAAGCACCAGTTCCATTGGCAGCAAAACAGCCCCACAGCATAATACTACCACCACCGTGCTTGACGGTAGGCATGGTGTTCTTGGGGTTAAAGGCCTCACCTTTTCTCCTCCAAACATATTGCTGGGCATTGTGGCCAAACAGCTCGATTTTTGTTTCGTCTGACCACAGAACTTTCCTCCAGAAGGTCTTATCTTTGTCCACGTGATCAGCAGCAAACTTCAGTCGAGCCTTAAGGTGCCGCTTTTGGAGCGAGGGCTTCCTTCTTGCACGGCAGCCTCTCAGTCCATGGAGATGCAAAACACGCTTGACTGTGGACACTGACACCTGTGTTCCAGCAGCTTCTAATTCTTGGCAGATCTGCTTTTTGGTGGTTCTCGGTTGACCCTTCACCCTCCAGACCAATTTTCTGTCAGCAGCAGGTGATAGCTTGCGTTTTCTTCCTGATCGTGGCAGTGACAAAACAGTGCCATGCACTTTATACTTACAAACAATTGTTTGCACTGTTGCTCTTGGGACCTGCAGCTGCTTTGAAATGGCTCCAAGTGACTTTCCTGACTTGTTCAAGTCAATGATTTGCTTTTTCAGATCCATGCTGAGCTCCTTTGACTTTCCCATTGTAGCGTTTGTGGGCGTTTGTATCCAATGAGCCCTATTTAAATGGCCTCAGAGAAGTCACCGGCTGTAGTCACTCATAATCACTCACAAGAAGTTAAGAGGCCATGAAGAACCAAACTTCATGAATGTTTTTTGTGACAAAGAAGTATCTGTTCCAATCACTCTATCGGAGAAAAATCAGAGTTGTAGAAATAACTGGAAACTCAAGAGAGCCATGACATTATGTTCTTTACAAGTGTATGTAAACTTTTGACCACAACTGTATATATATATCACTGCTCCTCCTGCTCCTCCTGTATATCACTGCTCCTCCTGTATATCACTGCTCCTCCTGTGTGTGTGTGTGTGTGTGTGTGTGTGTGTGTGTGTGTGTGTGTGTCTCAGTATGATGAAGTGTGATGAGCTGGATATGCACGGGGAGAAAGCTGCTTGTGAAAACGTGTAAATTGAAGCGGTCAGTTTCACAGTGAACAGTTTGTGAATATTAATGAGGCGACCGGTAAACACCGTGGTGATGTTTGTATCTCTGGGACATTTCAAGTTTTCATTATAACTTGATTTACTTCAGATGTTGAACACGTTTAGCTTTGAGAAGAGGATGGAGAAGTATTCATTAAATGATACAAATCTACATTCTTCATATCAGAACTGAGAGTCAGACATCAAACTGACCAAGTATTGAACATTTTTAAAAATGATACTCAGCAATATACGGAGAGTACGGTCCTGTCCTTCAACTGTAGTCACCAAAGATTCAAAACAATTCAATAAAGAAGTGATCCAAGAGTGTCACGTCAGCATCCCCTCCAGGCTGAGATGATCGGTCGATTAATTAATCGTCAAACGACAGAAATCTCTTGATCATCAGTGAATCGTTAAAGTTATTTATCAAGCCAGCATTGGATCGTTGTTTGGACTGAACATGCCTTAAAGGGACAGTTCACCCTTAAAGTCAAAACATTCCATTTCCCCTCTTAACTGCAGTGTTGTTTATCGATCTGAACTGTTTTATGGATACAGATGTGTATGTGTTTTGAGTTTTTGGGTGAACTGTCCCTCGTTAAGGAAGCTGTGATGGTTCTACACTCATGTCTGATATCTTCTAGACGAAATGACTGATCTATGATGAAGATGATCAATAGCTTGAATATGCATTCCACAGAAAACCCTCCAGCCTTGCAATGTTTGGGCTGACTTCTTCGATAAAGTAAAAAAAGAAGAAACAATTACAGTAAATTGTCCCCTAAATAAGTGCAATAATTAACCTCCAACTTCAGAACATTCCCCAGAGGCTCCTGTCTGAGCCGACTGGTCCGTTTGTGCCGTTCATCCCAGCAGCAGCAGAGAGAGAAGCGCTGGTTTCTGATCTCTGTGCTGCAGTGTTCTGGGTGGTCTGGAGCCCTGGTGAGGTTGCACGGATCGGGATCGTCTCTTCTCGTGTAGTTGCCGTCAACTAAACTGCCCCCCCAGCAGACCACCGAGCTTATGTACATATTTGCAGTGACACACAGAGAAAATACCGGCACCTCTGCGGGAGTCGACCTGCCTCCTGGGTGATCCGGTCGTCTGCGGACAGAGCGTGTGCAGAACTCATGAAGTGGTTCAAATCTCCGACCACTTTTCTTTAGAGTCAGTGAATCATCTCCAAACCGCATAAAAGGAATAAACAACAAACAGAAATGTAACTGGAGGGACTTCAAGCTAGTTTAAATCTGAATGTTCGATGGGACGCCGTCTCAAAACGTCCTTCATGGTCTCACACAGCAGACACCATCTGCTCTCTCTCTCTCTCTCTCTCTCTCTCTCTCTCTCTCTCTCTCTCTCTCTCTCTCTCTCTCTCTCTCTCTCTCTCTCTCTCTCTCTCTCTCTCTCTCTCTCTCTCTCTCTCTCGTTACACCGACGTGCACGGCGCATGTTGCAAAGGATGACTTCTGTGTGGTTGTCATGGAAACAACTCCTCCCTGAAAGACGGAACAAGAAGCCATGTGCTCCTGGTTCAGACACCAGGTCTGGTCCGTGTGTGGAGTATCATATAATCAGATTTTTTTGATTGATTTTGTTGGAGAGTTAATGAGCCGAAGAGGACCGCGGGTCAGGACTTGTTCCTGTGGTTTGAGGGACGTCAGGTGTCTCATCATTCCTCCACGTCGGCATCATGTCTTCAGGTCCGTCCCGGTCTTTCACGTTATATTTCAGGAACGCCTTGAGGGAATTTCTCCAAATCTTGAGACAGCTGGCCACCTGGACTCAAGATGAAACTGATTAGAATTTGGTGTGAACCTTATTCCTAACCTGACCTTAACTAGAGAATTCATACACCAGTTATGACAGATTCACACAAATGTCTGATGGGATAAAATGAGGACATTTGGGACAGACATGGATGTAAAACGCAACATGAACGGTTGGTGAAGTAACAAAACCGCGAGGCCATACTTTTTCTTCTTGTCACTATAAAAACACCCGTTGTGATGACTTCCAGTTTCTTGTTCCAACTGTGCAAATCCTAAAGACATTCAGTTTATAATGATATAAAACTCTGGCTTGGTCCGTTCTCTCCAGTTTGTGTCCCGTGTCGGTCCGGCAGACCTTTTGTTGGTCCGTCTTCCTGTGTGGGACGTCAACTTCCTCTCGTTTGTCGCCCCACCCGCTGCAACTCCGACCCGGAGGAGTCTTTCGGCTCCTCCGCCTCGGTCTGCTCCGTCCCATCGCTCCTCTCTTTTCCTCCCAAACGGCATCTTTGTGTCTGAAGTGCATTTCAACTCATTACGAGACCAGAGCTGAGCGGTCCAGGCCCGTGGCGCCGTGCTAAGAATGCTGTCATATTTGCTCTCGTGCAGTTAAGAGCAGCTGGTAAGGAGCTGGCAGCCAGGCCCTCAGTGTACCTTCAGTCAAACACATTCCAATCCCCTCACACTGTTTACTTTCCTCTCAGCATCTCCCCTTCCACCTAGCTCTCCTTCTCTCTCTGTTCACACGCTCCTCCCTTCCTCGGCTCTGTTTCCCGCCGTGTTTTTCTCTCCATCTCCGTGTCTTGTTAGGCCCTCCCGGAGGTCTTGGGTGTCACGTTGTTGTCTGCATGAGGTCTGTAGAAGCAGCAGAAGCACCTCAGACAAAGTTACGGCCAAGCTGAGTGAGTCATCTGCAAGGGGAGGCATGAAGCGTAGTTTATACTCGCCGCGGTGAAGCCGGCACGAGGCGCACGAGCCAGAAAAGTAGGTAATCACGGCCGGCGGTGGGGCAGGTCGGCTCCTTGGATCGTGCGCCTCTGACTTTTTGTAACTTGGCGGGCGATCACAGGTCACAGGTAGTTCACTGATGAAAGCACTTTTCATGCTCGGGGCTCACGCTACGCCGCCAAGCGCGAGTACAAACAAAGCTTCAGGATGCATCTGTACAGAGCCTCGTACAGCCGGCGTCATCACAAATACTGGCAACCAAAGTGCCGTTTTGCCTCAGCCATCTAGACAAGTTAGCAAGCTTTAAACATCGAATTAAAAGTGTTCACAGCATCTACATGTTCAGCTGTCAGTGTGTCTGCGGTTGCTCGTAGTAACGGTCGGCGTAGATGATGAACACGGATGAGGATGTGTCTCTTTAAGCAGGTTCTGCATTCACACGCAGGCGGGACGCTTTGGTCGCAATGCTTTCTCTGAACCCCGTCAGCTATCGTCTGACGATGGGTTGGCTTTTTATTTGGTTTAAAATGAGCTCGTAGACCGGCTACTTGTGAAACGGGTTCTCCAGGCATCTCAAGTTGCCAATCGGACCGTGAGCCGGGTATCCGCTGGCTACGCGGGAAACCCCAGAAGTTTAGCTCCGTACTGATCCCTCTTCAGACTGATCGCCCATGGGTCCAGAGATCCACGCACGGATCTGGAAGGTCAATTTGTTGAGGTTGCATTCACAGTCTTTGGGGGTTAATGTCCTTCCATAGCGTGACAAGCTGTTTTTAAACTGCTGTACTGATGTGCAAGGCGGGACCAGAGAGAGGTGGAGGTGGTGGGAAGACAGCACATCTGTTAGCCCAGCGGATCCCAACAAAACACCGGATGTGACATAGTGTGTGGTTTAAGTTTTCTACGGTAGAGAATCAGGGTCCGCATGTTAAAAAATGTATTTGATTCATGTTTTTAATCTCAGAAGAACTCAAATGAAATGTTACTCTAACCCTCCTCAGTAATTTCCAAATGTAGGTTGTAAATGGATCTCTCGCTCTCGCTCTCGCTCTCGCTCTCTGTCTCTCTCTCGCTCTCTGTCTCTCTCTCGCTCTCTGTCTCTCTGTCTCTCTCTCTGTCTCTGTCTCTCTCTCGCTCTCTGTCTCTCTCTCGCTCTCTGTCTCTCTCTCGCTCTCTGTCTCTTTCTCGCTCTCTGTCTCTCTCTCTGTCTCTCTCTCTCTGTCTCTCTCTCTCTCTCTGTCTCTGTCTCTCTCTCTCTCTGTCTCTCTCTCTGTCTCTGTCTCTCTGTCTGTCTCTGTCTCTCTCTCTCTCTCTCTCTCTCTCTCTCTCTCTCTCTCTCGTTAGTCACACACTGTTAGTGAACCGGTGTGAATGCATATGAAACCCCTGTGGCTTCACTGGTCGCATGAAGGGTTATCAAACTGAAAACCAGAGGCAGTCATAGAGCTGCAGTGTGAGTGAAGGCGGTGTTTTATTCTTTGGAGGAGGGAGTGTGTGTGTGTGTGTGTGTGTGTGTGTGTGTGTGTGTGTGTGTGTGTGTGTGTGTGTGTGTGTGTGTGTGTGTGTGTGTGTGTGTGTGTGTGTGTGTGTCTATGTTTAGCTGTTTGTTTAAGACTTGGTAATTATGGCTGGCAGCAGAGGTTGAGTTGGAGCAGGCAGAGGAATGCCTTCGGTCCGCTCTGTCACTGGAGCTTTGCTCTCCAATGCATTCAAACGGTGCGTTGTCATGACGAGCACATTGTCTTGCTCGGAGTTTGCATTTTTACTCGACGGCTGGCGTGTTTGCATGTGTCACTTTTTGAAATACACGCTCTCCTTCCAGGCTCCTTAACTAGGAAGAAGCCATAACTCTCCCTGTAACGCACAGCGTGCATGTAAACACACGCACAGGCTTCCTGTTTGAGGATGGATGACATCATCATCGGCTACTTCTGGTGGCCTCTGGGTAATCTGTCTTCCAGATGTAGAGAATAGGAGCAGCAGATGGCTGACTGCTGGGAGTGACCCCCACCATCCGGGGTTGTAGGCCTAGCTCAGGTTGGACCAAGGGACAGATTTATACCCTGACTACGTTTTGCTTTACTGATATTCAATGTGACAATCATGTCCTGCTGATTAATTTCTCATGAATTGTCCGTACAACATAAAAGAACTGCCCAACACAATTTTCTGGGGCTCCAGACCAACTCCTCCACTGGTGCACATGATTTGGTCGCACCCTGTTTTCGGCGCAGCATGATATTAATCAGCTGCGTCCTAGTCGGAACCTCTCGTCGTCTCTCCCTCTCAACCAGCCTCCTCCTCCTCCTCCTCCTCCTCCTCCTCCTCCTCCTCCTCCTCCTCCTCCTGTCGCTTTTTAAAACAATCATCTGTAGACTGCTTCCATCTTTTGAACACGTTTAGCAGATAAACAGATTTGTTTTGTAAATGATCTACGCCGCCATGTACACGCATCACGCGCTGTGCGTAGGGCGCCAAGTGCTGGAGGGGGGGAGGGGGGGAGGGGGGAGGGGGGGGGGGAGGGGGCACCACCCATGATAATGATCATCATGCAAACCCAATGCGACCACGTGAAACGGTCACATTTAGACTTAGTCTGGAGCAGAGTCTGGCTTCTTCAGACCGACATTCCAGAAGCTGCACGGTCAGTTAGAAGTCTTCAGAGACGTCTCATGTCTCATGGTGAGGAGCTCCATGGTGTCTTCACATGAACCATGACCTGACCGCATTCACTGAAGTACCGGTTAATAACACATTTGTGCGACTTTTGTTTGTTCTAAACTTTATTTGTTTCAATGTTAGCGACATTATTTAGTGTGGAAAGCGTGCGGTAAGGTGCTACATGTGCATCCTGTGTTGAAATGTGCCTTCAAGATCATTTAAAATGTTTTGTTTATGTTAAACATCATTTTAGTTGTATGATTTTGTTTTATTCTTTTTCAGTCCAGTCAAAGGTTTCAATTTGGGGTCAATTTGTTTATCCCGTATCCCAAACCAATCAGTAACCGTCTGTGAGTTCTTCCCGGCTGAAAGAGTCGACAGCGTCTCCATTCATCATGGTTCCCTCTGTAAGTCAGCCTCAGCTCAACATCTGGGGAACGAGCTGAGGAACAGGGTTTGATGTCAATTCTTTGTAGTTTAGAAGGTTTGATCTAAATTGTGTTTCATATTCATTCTTATTATCATCTACCCAAGATCTTCCTCGTCGCCAATGTTTTGGTACATTTTGAAAATAGAAAATGGAATCTGGTTAAATGAAACCTCAAAGTAGGGTGTACGTTTTGTACCACCTCGTCCTTTGCGAGTGCCTTCATCATTTCGAGTGTTGTAAAGTCAAATGTTTCTGCAGAGTTCAACCGTTCTTCCTGTCTGGAGGGTGCGTGGGCCTCGGCGGGAACTCTCAGCCGTGATAGATGCCGACACTTGGTCAGCCGTAGCGTCTCTGACTCATGAATGAATCGACACTCGATGAAGCGGCGCTTCAGCAAGCCTCTGCTTTTGGAGTTCCTCCATTTGAGTACGCCTGTTGAACCTCTGCCTGTGGTCAGTGGGTAACGTCTCTACGAGTGCAGTCCTGACTGCTGACCTCATGCAGATCACACACACAGGAGTGGTCCGGAGTGGTCGTACGGCGTTCTAGATGGAGGTATTTCTGGACCGTTAGTCGGAGTCCGCTCCCTCTCGGTAGCCAGACTTGGCTGTCGGCCTCAACCAGAGAGTGGTGGTTGGTGCCAGCGGGGCGGATGCTGCTGTGTAGTAGCCTGTAAAACCGGCCTGCTTCCTTTTACAATCTATACGTCACCAATGTGTCTCCGTTAGCTAGCGAGCAGTATTGAGCTTCGACTTCAGGCAGACGTCTGGTACTCCTACATTGTATATTTTGAAATGGTCCATTTAGAGTAAAATGGACCATGAAGCAGGGAATGGGTTTCCTTGTGGTTAACTGATCGTTACCACGGCGTTGTCCGGTCTGGAGCTGTTTTTGTCTCACAAAAGTTCATGAAAGTTAATTGTAACATTCCGGTCACCTAAAAATGTGTTATTCATAGTTCTGTGGTATTTTGCTCCAGCCTCTCGTGTCACTTCTGGTTGTAAAAAACAACCAAGACTGTGACTGACTGTGACTGACGAAATGTTGAAGTCCAGGCTTCAGAACAGCCAGAGTTTGGCGTCACGGTGACTACATCCACCTCTCACACTGCCTATGGTCGTGTTCTTCCTGTTAAACATTCATTCGTTTGCTTTAAGCTTATACATTTAGTATGTTTCCGGTGTTTGGATGAAGCAGCTTGTACAAAGTAAGGCGTGTCAGATGAAATGGTCTACAGCTGTTATTTCATGTTTCAGATAGAAGAGCGTGTGACAGTCGGGGTGCGATTGTGTTGTCTCTACCCAAACCCATGGGCCACAGCAGTGTGTGTGTGTGTGTGTGTGTGTGTGTGTGTGTGTGTGTGTGTGTGTGTGTGTGTGTGTGTGTGTGTGTGTGTGTGTGTGTGTGTGTGTGTGTGTGTGTGTGTGTGTGTGTGTGTGTGGGACCCCCCCCCTCCACTGGGCTCACACACAGATTTACTCGGTTTTAACGCTCAATTGCATCTGCTGTTGCTCAGACAACACCAAACCCAGGTGCCTCTGTGGAGTATCACAGAAACAAAGGTCATATCAAGTCCTCTAATCCCCTGTGCTGCAACAACAGGTCTCTAAAGAGCGTCCTTATCTCCGTCTTCAAGGCTCTAACCAGCGTCTGTCTTCACTGCAGCAGAACAAACACTCTTTACGCTGCTCTCACTGTGTGCAGCGGAGAACTTCTCTCAACTAACTTTCATTTCAAGACTTCAATGCGTTTTCTAGATGTATAGTTTAAGTTTGGATCGCGTCAGGATGCTGAGAAGTCTGAGCTCCTTTAAGGATGTGGTCTGGTTGAGTTACGTGTGATCTGACTTTGGATCAGTTGCAGGTTCTCCATACGGAATTCAGAGCATATCTGTTGCCTCCCGTTGCCGGGTTGTATCTCAGTTGTGTCCTTTCTACTGGAGTAGTGAACAGCGTTTCCATTGTGTAAGAGCCTTCTGGGATGGTTAAGCTTTGTTTAACGCTCACGTTTGGCATCGCAGAGCAAACTCTGTGTGCGTTATTCTCCGAAAACGCCAGAGAGCGTATGAACAAAATGTAGACCAAGAAATCTGACCATAGACTGAAGGTGTAACCGGCAAAAAGCCATGAGTAACCTCCACAATGCCGAGGAGGGATTGTTACTATCTGTAAACTCACAACTCACGGACGCTTCAGCATCGTTTGAGGAATGACCTCCGT
>NW_027176269.1:203250-228250 GCF_023349555.1 Cebidichthys violaceus
TCGATGCTTGTGTTTTTAAGACAGACTTTATCATCCATCTCCACATTTGCGAGGTAAAAGTTGTGTTTTAATGTACAAAGTAATGCACCAGAAATGTGTGCGCTTCACATGCAGCCAGCTCAGTGTGTTTCCAGAGGACATTTTGTTCCAGTGGCCTCCTGTTGACTCGGGTTCAACTTGTTTTGTTAGCTCCCTTTGGGTCGGCGCCTCTACAGCGAGACCAGGCGGCAACCTCCCATTCTGACCAGAGAAGCCGACGAGGAACTATCTTAAAACTTGCATTGTCTCTACTGACTATCGGGGGGGTGACTCAAAAATAAATCTGGTTGTATAGAAGTCTAGTCTAAAATGACTCTACATTCTCTCTAGTGTCCACCAGGGGGCGACTCCTCTGGTTGTATAGAAGTCTAGTCTAAAATGACTCTACTTCTCTCTAGTGTCCACCAGGGGGCGACTCCTCTGGTTGTATAGAAGTCTAGTCTAAAATGACTCTACTTCTCTCTTGATTTATTCCCTCAGTAAACATTGTAAACATGAGTTTATGGTCTCAATCTCTAGTTTACAGTCTTCTTCAATACAGCATGATGTTCATTTAGTACATTATGCTCCATTTAGAGTCACACAGACCATGAAGCAGGGGATGATTTAGGGCGGGCTTACTGTGATTGATAGGTCCTACCCTACCAGAGCCGGACACGGCACCTTGACGTCACTCCTCCGCTTTTCAAATATGGTAACTTCTGTTCATTGGTTGCAAAAAGCCAAGATGGCGACGGCCTAATCGCCGAACCCGAGACTTGAAAACGGTAGTCCACAAACCAAAGGGTGTTGTCATGGCGACCATGTCCGCCTCTTATACTCCGTCTGTGGGCGAGACGGGAGAATCGGCGGATCACAGCGGGGACATTTCTTCAGGTGCTTTGTCTGTAAATCGTTGAGTGCAGTGTTGGGTGAGGTACGATTGAAACCCTGCCAGGTCCATTTCATCCCCGTCTTGCAGCTGAAACATCTTTTCCTTTGATAGTGTAATTAAGACAATCGTGCTTGACGAGGCGTCTCGCCTGGCAGACTGTTTACAAGCCTGCATATATAGATTTCTTCCTGTGAAAAATTCTGTTATTTCAGAAGGAGGAGGAAAAAAAACCCCTCCGGTTCTGCTTTGATGTTTGGAAATCTCCCACTGGCTCTGTTTCAAGAACTCTCCACGACTTGGAAGAGGTTTGATGTAGGAGTTTGGAGCCAGAGCTGAAATGATTAGGGTTGCATTAGAGGCAGAGAACTGTACAGTCAGCCATTTTTTATGCAGTGAGACGGCTTCTGGAGGCTTTGTTCTGTATATCAAAAGAAACCGCAAATGACATCTTTGTATTTGTGAATTGATTTATTGATGAATGTTTTGCAGTGACTCTAGACTCCTCACATGTTGACGTATTGTCTTTGTGAGTCACTTGTTTCCGTCATTGTTTGGACTGTTTCAAACCCACGCCTTTCAGAGAACTCTATGTTTTCAATTAAGCACAGTTCATGAATCATCTTTGCTGTAGGTCGCCTCACATACGCCACGCGGTCGGTAGCCCCGACTTAATCGATCCGGATCCTGAATCAGTGGGAACGAGAAGCACAGTTGCCTTCGATGCTGGTACAATTTAAAACTCTGGAAAATGATCACGGCGACAATCATTTTGTGTTTCATCATGATCAATTGAGAGGTAAGAAGAAGAAGAAGAAGAAGAAGAAGAAGAAGCTCTACTCCACAGCTCCGCACCTTGCCAGATGGCATTGCATTGTTACAAAGGTTGAGCCAGCTTCAATGGTTCCCGGAGGACAGTCTGTCAAGGGTTGACAGTAGCGCCGGGACCGGGGGGGCAGGGAGGGCGCAGCGAGCGCTAAGTCCTGTAGGTGTTTAATGGTAAATAATAGTTTGAGTTCATTTGACAATATGGCATGTCCTGTGAAGGGGCTATCGGGCACACACACACACACATCACAATGTTGGTGCTGAAAACCGCTTCCAAAAATTACGTTTTATTTAGAACTGAACTGTACTGTTTAGAACGGCCTGTTTCTATTCGCTCTTGTCGCTCGCCTTGACGAGGAACAGCTGACCGGTGAAGTTGAAATGATGAGTTATCTAGACGATGACCATTTCTCTACAAAAACCTAAATAGGGCGACGGCTGGCTGGAGGGAGAAAGTGTCGTACTTGTCGTTGGCTACATCGTATGTCACTTCCAGCAAACATCACAAGATAAAACGTGTTTTCTGTTTTTAAAAAGTACAACCGTGGGAAGATGTACGAGTACAACTCGCCCATCTTTTATTACCTCTCCAGTCAGATCACCGTTCCTTCAGACCATGCATTCCTTTCTCCTCGAATCATCTGCACTGATGCAACTCAACGTCATTCATCAGACCCAATCACACGGGGGACGAGCGAGAGGAGGGAGGACTTGTGCAGCTGCCGTCGGATGAACCGCTTTCATCTGCATGAGCCGAGCTGTGATGGGAGTTACTGTACGTTTACCTTGTAACGGCCAGTAACGCGTAGAACCACAGCAGGAGTTTTCAACAGGGTTCGCTCAGCGTTGATTGACGGCACCCGACATTTTTGATGCCTTTGCGTCGGATACAAAGTGTGATTCTTTTCTTTCACTGTGCGGTTGCGCCCTACAGGCCCGGCCAAGCCCAACCGAGCCGGAGAGTTTTCCAGAACTGGTTCTCATTTAATGTCTTTTATGGTCACATTTGCATAAATCCGCCCATGGGGGGTTGTAGTGTGTCGGCCGTGACCCCTCTGCTCAGACCGTTGCTCACTTCAGCACGAAGCAGACATTTACATTGACAGGCGGTAAATAGTGGTGTGTGTGTGTGTGTGTGTGTGTGTGTGTGTGTGTGGGGTCACAGGGTCAAGTGTGGTCTGACGACTTGTTTATAACTTGTTAATATACGAGAGCAGAAGTTCTCTGAGTTGGGCTGTATAACACATGGCCGGGGAGGACAGATGTTCTGTCAAAGAGTTTATTGCTCCCCGGCCCGGCCCGGCCCGCTGGCTGGCTGTGCGTTTTATGGGCCCCGTGGTGACAGGAGGGTGGGGTTCACACAGACGTCGGGCCAAGGAAGGGAAGAAAGAGGCAAACTGTGAGGCGGAAGGGCAGTGATGGAGGAAGAGGAGCCTCGGGGAAAGAAAAAAGAAAAGGACACGAAAAGAGGACGAAAGTCAAAACCCAGCTTGGACTGCCAGCAAAAGCCACGTTTTTATCCCGGCTGAAATAACTGAAGTCACAGAGGCGAGTGAGGTGAGTGTAGCTTCTAAACTTCGGTTCTTATGTAGTTTAACCCTGTAGTCTTGTGAATAATATTTTGGTGAGTTAACTCAAGTTTCGTCTGGACCTAACTGCGGCTACCAAATGACATTGCACTAAAATTTTAACCTGAGTCACTTAAAATCTATATTATGACACCGTTTGCTTCTGATACTTATATTCACTTAAATGTTGACTAAAAGCATATTTCTGACACACTGTAGTACAGATGTACACTACTTAATCTGATTCACCGTATTTATTGCTAGTTTCTTGATCCAAATATCGAAGGTCCTTGTTTAAAACGATCAGGTTATATGAACTCGATGGATCTGCTAGAGAGAAGACTGGGAACTACAGAAACACTCAATGAGATCATCTAAAAGACTCCATGGACTTTGGAATATGTTTTTTTACAGAGAACAAGGACTGTGGATGTGGTCCCCGTCCCCTACATTAGAAGGTCTTTGTCTCGAGGATCTCTTGATCTCTTGAGGACCAATGTGGACATATGTCATCCAGCTCGGTAACACCTTTCATCAATCATAATTCATCAAGGCATCCAGTCAGAAGTAGTGTGATATGTGATTGTGTCTTCTGCATGTTTGTGCTCGATGTTCATGTGGTCATAAGGGTTCAACATGTTCTGATTGGCTGCTTGTTGTGTTTCCAAAGTCGCTCATGATAATACCACATTGAAAAAAATGATATAATCATCAGAATCAGTCAATAAAGGAGCCGGTCCCCTGTTGGACAGGAACCTTTGATGATCTGCGTAGTTGCATTTGATCTACAATCTTAAGACTTAAGAGTTTGTCCCTCTGTTACTTCTGTCGCTTTGTAGACAACAGAACAGGACTCAGCTGGTCTGTGACCCCTAAGTGGATCTCCTGGTTCATTCTCTGGTCCCGGTTTGTCAAATGTGACGATTGGCTACCTTTCTGAAAACTAGTCATTTGAAGATGTCACCTTGAGTGCTGGAAAACTGTAATGCTACACAAGTGGTTGGATGAAAACGTGGATGTAAAAAGGGATTCTGAACTATGGATTGTGAAGGGCTTGAAGCGGCAACATCACCTCATTGTAAACAGTGTCGAGGTGGACTCGGTTCTGTTGCGCTTTATTGCGTTACTGATGTGTTAATTTTTTGCCCTATTTTCCGCCGGTGCTGCTGGGTGAAGCAGGTGCTGCACCGGCAGACATAGAGATACTCAGGCTAGAACTGAAATATGCTTACCGTCCCAGAGTAGAGCGTACCGCGCGTCCCAGAGTAGAGCGTACCGCGCGTCCCAGAGTAGAGCGTACCGCGCGTCCCAGAGTAGAGCGTACCGCGCGTCCCAGAGTAGAGCGTACCGCACGTCCCAGAGTAGAGCGTCCCGCAGTAGAGCGTACCGTGCGTCCCACAGTAGAGCGTACCGCGCGTCCCAGAGTAGAGCGTACCGCGCGTCCCACAGTAGAGCGTACCGCGCGTCCCGAGAGTAGAGCGTACCGCGCGTCCCACAGTAGAGCGTACCGCGCGTCCCGAGAGTAGAGCGTACCGCGCGTCCCGAGAGTAGAGCGTCCCGAGAGTAGAGCGTACCGCGCGTCCCGAGAGTAGAGCGTACCGCGCGTCCCGAGAGTAGAGCGTACCGCGCGTCCCGAGAGTAGAGCGTACCGCGCGTCCCACAGTAGAGCGTACCGCGCGTCCCGAGAGTAGAGCGTACCGCGCGTCCCGAGAGTAGAGCGTACCGCGCGGCCCGAGAGTAGAGCGTACCGCGCGGCCCCAGAGTAGAGCGTACCGCGCGGCCCCAGAGTAGAGCGTACCGCGCGTCCCAGAGTAGAGCATACCGTCCCAGAGTAGAGCGGTACCAGGCTGGTAAACGGAGGGAGATCCACTGGCTAACAATCAATGACACATTCCTACAGTCCCTCTCCTCTCCTCATCTGCTGCTTCCCGGCTGAGGAGCTGAATGTAAATGTGTGTGTGTGTGTGTGTGTGTGTGTGTGTGTGTGTGTGTGTGTGTGTGTGTGTGTGTGTGTGTGTGTTTGGTTAATGACCATAGAGGGAAACCCCGTCAGTGGAACCTCTCCATCGCCATCTGCTGCGTTTACGCTCCCTCTGATTTATGTCTGTCTGATAGGTCCAATAAGATGTCAGTAAAGTCACACGAGTAGATTAATGTGAGCGGGGAGTCAAACCGCTCTTTGGACCCGTTTCATTCTATGCACCCAGTGAGCAACTTTTAAATCTTTTATACCATGTAATGACCGGGCACCGTCCACACATCCACTGTGTAAACACTGCTGTTGACGGACATCTCTGACACATGGTGGGAACGTCTACCTCTTTATATTTATTTTACAAACCTATACCAAAACTGGCTTCCTAAGACGTTCCAGGAGAAACAACAGAGAGTTTACTATCTCTCCCAGGCCTGTGGCAACATCGTGTGTGTGTGTGTGTGTGTGTGTGTGTGTGTGTGTGTGTGTGTGTGTGTGTGTGTGTGTGTGTGTGTGTGTGTGTGTGTGTGTGTGTGTGTGTGTGTGTGTGTGCGTGCGTGCGTGTGTGTGTGTGATTAGTGTGGATGGATCATCTAAAGCCTGCGACTTGCTGTGTTCGCCTTCCAGGTGTCTCGTTTGTCTGACTCTGAGCAAGAGGATAGGTGTGTGTGTGTGTGTGTGTGTGTGTGTGTGTGTGTGAGATAGAGAGAGAGAGAGCTGTGCTCCTGCTTTCTCCTTCAGCACAGGAAGTGGGCAGCGTTTGTCCACATGTACACTTTTCCTACCAAAATGAGTGCGTACCGTCTTTTAAACATGGGAAAACCTGCTAAAAATAGGCGATAGATCCCTCCCCTCTCGCCTGTCTTTCTGTTTTTTTCCTTTCTGCTGTCACTTTCGACATCACGGACACGCTGGAAAAGAGGTTTGATAAACAGTGAAGCTGTTATGGCGGTAACTTATGCAGACTAGACTAATAAAGATCTTATTGAGTTTGAATGAAGTGTGTTTTTTTACAATGATCAGCGGCGTAAAGTTCATGTTTTTGTCAAAGGAGTCCCGTCGCTTTTTGGCTTTTCACACCTAACTCTGTGAATCAGGGTTTATTTTTGGTTGGTGATTGTTGGAACAGTGGAAACCCGAACCAAGACGGTGTTCATGAGCTTTCTTCTGTTTCTGTGGAGATTAAATGTGTGGTAAAATGTTTTGCTTTAAGGAGAGCATATTAATCGTTAGTTTTTTATATAATTAGTGGAAGTAGTCGTAGTGACCGTATTCCGACTGGCGTGGAGTGACGCTGTGGTAGAGACGCCGTATACGCCTCTGATAGCCACCTGTCAATCACAAGGTGGCCCCGCCCCTAAAGCATCCCCTGCTTTATGGTCTGTGTGACTCTAAATGGAGCATAATGTACTAAATGAACATCATGCTGTATTGAAGAAGACTGTAAACTAGAGATTGAGACCATAAACTCATGTTTACAATGTTTACTGAGGGAATAAATCAAGAGAGAAGTAGAGTCATTTTAGACTAGACTTCTATACAATTGGACATGATGGACATTCGTTGCCGCCTGGCGTCACATAGCATCCAGAATTGGCGTGTCCACCTGGGTGTCATGTTTCCGTCACTGCCGATCGCAGCTGGAGCTGATAAACACCTGATTTCTGCAGAGTCCTTTGTTCTTGGAATGAATGCCGATGGTAACCTTCCCCACTGAAGACAAAAGCCAGATATTAGGGGGTGTTGGTGGTTCAGTCTGATCAGGGTCTTTGTTTGTTGTTCATCCCCCCCCCACGGTCACATATGCTGCACCATGCTGAATGGCCCCATCTTGTGAGCGGAGACCCAGATCGGACCGGCCTCCTTCTGTCCCTCGATGCAACGTCAGCCGGACACGATGAGCCGATCGCAGCCACTGATCCCCCTTTAAAAAATTCATGACCCTTCCACAGTCCTGCTGCCCTACATGCCGGTCCGTTCTCCCTGTCCTGTCGACCACCGCTTCATCAGCATGATCTGTCATGTTGAGTTCTCGAGTCATTTAACGGCACACTTCATGGCTATAGTGCTGTGCTGAGCGAGATGTCTCAGAAGGCTCTCCATCAGGTCTCAAACTAATTCAGGAGTTGTAACGTGTCTGGGGAGGAAAGGTTTTACGTTTTCCACAGCCGTTGGTTCTCACACCGGTTTCACTGAAGCTTGACTTTTAACACTTTCAGGCCCAGAAGACCCAAACTGCAGCATAGAAAAAACAATGTGACTTATTGAGAAGCCTCGCTACAGGATTTACACTTCAGCAAGAAAAATAAAGAATCTCCTTTTTCCTTCTATTCGTTGTGGATCTGTACTTCACCTCCTTATTACTTTACCATTCATCAATTGTAACGTTAATTTATGTCAATTTGTTGCAACTATACTTCAATCAGCACCGATGACAAAAATGAACCAAGCGTTCAAACACCTGCTGAAATTGATTTTCAAATGATGCAAATGATCTGAAATGTGTCCTTTATGAAGAAAATAATGAGGTCCTCAACCAAATCCAAAATCAATACATATTCAAAGCACAGATATGACCCCAGAAACCTGCATCTAGTCAGCCCACCAGCGGCCCATAGGTTGTCTCCGTCCATACTGAAACCCTGTTTCTTTAATGCTTTGTCAAGTCCTCATTAAACGGACAGTTCGTGAAAGGCTTCTGGTGTCCTCTTGAATCTCACTTTCTTAAAATGAAGCGTCATGTAATTCAAAGCAGGGTGTCAACACACTGTGCTGTGTTTGGTTTGTGGTCGGCTCTCTGGGACCGCTGGCTTGGACTTGATTGCGTTCAAAAGCAAATACATCAGTTTTTAATTATACTCTCAAAAGTCTTTTTACTGCCGTGGTCCATGGTGCCATTACCTCCTCATGCCCCCCCCCCCCCTGCTCACTTTCGCTCTTTCTTTTCCATTCTTTAACCCAGATTCTGTTTTCTTCGTGTGTGTGTGTGTGTGTGTGTGTGTGTGTATGTGTGTGTGTGTGTGTGTGTGTCAGTGGGATTTAGAGATGCAGTTCATACAGAGATTAAATTCATCCCAGAGTAGTTTCTTCTCCCTTGCCGCTCTCTGTTGTTGTCCCTTCCTGTTCAGGAAGAATTCTGTTTCTGTGGTTCTGACTGTTTATGCCTCGTTCCAACAATATCGTTTTTGTCTTTTAATGTTTCCTTGCCGACAGGAACCGTGACCGAAGGCATTCTGTCTTCTGGTCGACTCCGTCTGTTCTGATATCTCAGGTACATCCGGAGGGAATTTCCTAAACATGTTTTTGCACAAACGTACACTTTTCCTCAACTCAGCGTTTGCCAGGCGTGGTCCTGGACCGATCGGATCTATCAGAAAATAGATGAATGTTGTAGACATTTCACTTTATATATGTATGTGTCTGCTTGTATCATTTGTTTTCACAAAATAATCCCGTCGTTTTAGTTTTACATGATTAAAAGCATGGATGTTGTCATTTAGCCCAAATAACCCTCTGATATGCTGAACTGAAATGTGACATGGTTCCTTCCCATGGTCCTAATGAAGGTCTTGGGTCCGGGGCCACGCTTCCCCGCTGCTCTTCCAAATATGGTCACTTCTGGTGCCAAAAAACCAAGATGGCGATGGACAAAATGCCAAAGTCCAGTCTTCAAAACGGTCGGCCTGAAACTGACCGGAGACGTCATGGTGACATGGTCTGTGAGACGGACCGAGACCTTCTCTTGAACATCAGGAGTCAACATGGAGTCAACCAAGCTGCTAATGCTGAACCGGCTTCATTCCCTTCCCTTTTCCTCCGGTTCCCTGCGAGTTGTTCCCACAGTTCCAGCTCTTCTCCGGAACTCCTCTCCGCCTCCTCGGGAGGGGAGAGGAGGGGGAGGGGAGAGGAGGAGGAGGGGGAGAGGGAGGGAAACAGGAAGGAGCGGAGCTTTTCTTGGCCCAGAGAGTTGGAGGCCCACCTCACCACAGCCACAGATCGTATTTTACTCAAACCACAAGCCCTGGCACCGACTGCAGAGATAAGATCAGCGTTCGCCCACAGATCCCTGAGGAGAGATTACACAACGGATGTGTAATCTCTACAGAGAACACCGCGGAGTACTAAAACAATGGGAACGAAACGTAGTTCATTATGAATCCACATGGTGGGGGAGGGGTGAAGTGGTAAATATCAGTACTGGTCCATATACGTCTGTTCAGTAGAGAAGTTTAAGACACTTCTGCATCGGCTTCACTCGGTAGATCTGGAGACAACCCTACGCTGATAAAAAGCTTGTTCACATTGAGGCGTTAACGGCCGGCATTGTTAGGTAAGAGTACGCAGAATATTGATTTAGTCATCAGGTCAACTGACAGGCATAACGCATGTTTACAGTCGACAGTTTTCTCCTTTTCTTTTGTCATGTTATGACAGGTGTTCCTCTGAATTCTTCAATGATCACAAGTGGCCTTCAAGTCATAAACAACTGAATTTCCTCTATTTTATTCGTAACCTTTTCCATTTCTTCATACGGCGCCTCTCCTTTGTTTATGATCATTATTTATTGCTTTGGATTAACGGCTGCAACTAAAGGTTATTTTCTTTATAGATTAACCTTCTTATGAATCATCAGAAAACAGAAACATGCTCATCACAACATTATCAAATGTCCCGTTATCACCCCAAAGCCCAAAGAATATTCCATTCGCTTTCATTGTGAAACCAAGAAAAGCAGATTATTCTCACATTCGAGAAGCTGCAACCATCACTTTTTGGACATTTCTGCTTGATAAAGGATTAAAGAATCAATCGACGAACAAAAGAAGATGATTCATTTTCTTTTGACCAACAAGATAAAAATGAATCGTCCGATGTTTGCAGCTTTGATCAGAACCCTTCTACACAAAGCTTGAGCTTAACGTTGAGGCGTGGACACACCTCACAGGTCTGGTCCTGTTTGAGCAGGCTGGTGTGGTGAACCTTTGTTTTGGGGGGGAATGTCTTCAACACCAGTCACGTAAAAACTGGCCAAATGTGTCGATCAAACCATGAAATAGTGCGGGGTGCAACATCATCGTATTTATCTCCGTAGTTCTAATGTGGTGCGTTCAGTGTCTGTAGGAATGTGGCCCGCAGAGATGAGGCTGATAGAGAGCTTCAGGTGTGCTGGGAGGATTTCCTTTTTTCTCGCTGGAATAATTACAGCGTGAGTCCTTGAACGTCACAGACGGTGTGTCTCTGAAGTCTCCGTCTGTCAGAGTCATCTGCTCTTATGGCCAATCGTTAAGGTGTGTGTGTGTGTGTGTGTGTGTGTGTGTGTGTGTGTGTGTGTGTGTGTGAGAGAGAGAGAGAGAGAGAGAGAGAGAGATTGTTTTTGTCCTCAAATGTCCAACGTGTCTTCGGAGCTGAGTTACTTTACTTCCTGTCTCCAGGCTGATCCGTGGCTGAAGAGGATGACGCTCTCCTAGAATCCCCCCCGCTCACGACCCCCCCCCTTCATCCTGGTCCACACCTCCACCCTCCACCATGAACCACACCCCCAGCCCCCACCTGTCCGACGGCGGTAAGTCGTCCGGCGGCGGCCTGCTGTGCAGCCTGGGTCTGGGGTCCGACAGGGGGATCCGCTCCCCGGACAGCCTCACGCACACCCCGAGCCCCACCGGGGGAACGCCCAGCTCCAGCCCCCCGCTGCTGCTGTCGCCGGGGCTGGGAGGCTTCGGGCTGGGGTCCCTGGGGGCCATGGGGGCCATGGGCGACGGAGCCGGGGCCGACTGGGAGAGCAGGGAGGAGCTGAGGCTCCGGGAGCTGGAGGAGGCTCGGGCCCGAGCGGCCCAGATGGAGAAGACCATGAGGTGGTGGTCGGACTGCACCGCCAACTGGAGAGAGAAGTGGAGCAAGGTGGGCTTGTGGGTAATGAAGTCAGGAGGGGGGGTATACTGAAAAGCTGTGAATTACTGTAGCAATGCAATAACTTGTTATATTCATCATTATTGTATTTAATAGGTTCAAATTGTCAGAATAAGTTTGACTTTAGATGTTCTCGCTCCACAGTGGTGAACCTTCTGCTCCACATTTTACATCAGCAAGTAGCTTAATGTTCATACAACTCAACATTAAAATGCTACACAACGTGCCTGATATTAATCATACGCAAAAGTAACCATTTAACAAAGATTAATAAACAAGACAAACCAGATTAAAACAAGAATTAGAAAAGGCTGAAATTAGTATTACTAAATATTGAATGAGTCGAGGAGCAAAGTCATCCTTACTCAAGACCACTAAAGCTGTTAACCCGTCTCACAACTCCAACTGCTCATGAAGACCGTGAGGATGTTGAAAGCTCTGGAAAAAGCTAGTAAGTCGATCTTGAGTAAGCTTGTTAATTTCTTATGGTAGTTATTATTAGGGACTTACTATAGGAGCTTTGTCCCACTCAACTGTGCATGTTTATGTGCCTCCCAATGTTCATAACATTTCATTTGATTATCATTAGGAAGTCTGTTTTTAACCCACTTGGATTAAAAAGAACAACAAACACTAATGATGAATGTTTCTATCGTAAGACAACTCAAAGCCCTTTGTTATGATTTATGGTCTAATATAAATACCAGAAAAATGAACACTGAGACCGATCATGTTGACTCTTTCAGTATTTAACCAAAGACCCAAACCAACAGTAATGTGTCAGTATTGTGCGTGTATCACATCTCGATCACCAAATTAATCCGCCGCTGAAAATAGTCCCCCACCAATTATGTATTTCCTCCTCTTTGAGTAACATTTGCTCATAAACTTTGATTTGATAAGTTACTGAATTGTTTTATTGCTAATGAAGCTGTATATTCACGACTTGTTTTAAACCAACAGGCTAATATGTTTATCTTGTATTGTGTGTGTGTGTGTGTGTGTGTGTGTGTGTGTGTGTGTGTGTGTGTGTGTGTGTGTGTGTGTGTGTGTGTGTGTGTGTGTTTCCAGGTGCGTGCGGAGCGTAACCGTGCGCGTGACGAGGTCCGCCAGCTGAGGCAGCGGCTGGACACCCTCACCAAGGAGCTGACCAGCGTCCGGCGGGAGCGGCAGGAACTGGCCTCGGAGAACGAGAGCCTACGGCAGGAGACGCTGCGCCTCCGCGGCGACCGCACTCCCGACGCTCCTCCTCCTCCGTCCGCCCCCTCTCCATCGTCCTCCCCCGCGCACCCTCGCGGCGCTTCCTCCTGCTCCTCTCCATCCATACCCCCCTCCTCCCCTGCCTCCTCCCCTTCCTCCTCTCAGGTCCACGCCGACGGCAAGCTGGACAGGGTTGGGGAGGGACCGCCGGGGTCACCGGAGCCAGAACCAGTGAGGGACGTGGACTTGGACGGACAAAAGTTGCATCAACAGAAGGTGAGTCAACAGCGGACATTTGTATTAGAATGCATTTTCTTTTTACCACACTAGTATTGAGATTAAATGTCTTTTTGTCTTCACTTTGGTCCAGACTGAAATAATCAACCATCTTTAGATCGACCGCCACGAAATATGAATCCTCCTTTTGTTGAGCTCCTGATGTTCCTTCTAGCGCCACCATGAGGTTGACATTTGTGTTTTAAACTGAGATCACATTTAGTCGTCCTTTTGTTGTGTCAAACAATCGTGCTTTTCATAGTTTACTAATATTAAATGTAAGAAAGGGACATATCAGAATTGCTCCTGATATGCTGACTAGAGGGGCGTGTCCGTGTTTGATTGACAGCAGCTGGTGCACTGAGACCTTGGCCCAATCCCAATCTCCCCCCTCACAGACTGTGACGATGAGTGTTTGAGGGCTCTCTCGTAGACATTTTGAGACATCTCTGCAGACATGGACCCCATCGAGCCCTTCGGGGCTGTTCTTTGGATCGCCCGCTTCGTCTTGTCTCGACTCAAAGGGCCGCAGCCTGACCAAAGCAGTAGTTTTTGTCATTATGTATATTCAACGTTTTCTCTTCACAACCTATGAAACCTGCTGATGTTTATTAATCAATCAGGGATGTTCAAAAGCATAATGAATCCACCTTAATTAAGTTGTGTGTGTGTGATTCAATTCAAGAGTGACGATGTCATCCTCCTTTGGTCTGGGACCAGGTGAAGGGGTTCTCCTCTTCTGTCCAAAAATGATGAATCAATGATGCAGGTTCAAGTGTTCATCCTTGTTTGTGCGAATGTTTATTATGCTAATGTCTATTAGCATTTGGCCTTGTGTTGTGTGCTACATTGCTTGACGTCAGCGCGCTCACGTCCTCCTCTGCTGCTGTGTGGACACAGTGACCCGAGCCTCAGTGAATGTAGGACAGACGGGCTGCTGTGTCTCCAGCCCTGGTGGATCGCTCACCAGAAGTGTGTGTGGGTACCTTAAATAGGACACCCCCCCCCCCAACACACACACACGCGTTCTCATCACGCCGTCTCGTCCCTGAGGGCTCTGTGTTGCTGCAGTACTTCTTCTCTGTCAGCCTGTTTCTTCTCTTTTTTCTTTTGCACCCCATTCTGAACATAAAGCGTATCCGGTTGTGTCCAGACCTGCCGCTCCGCTCGGCCTCGTTCATACCGACACACGAGACTCTCGAGCGTCACCCTTCAGCCGCTCTCAAGTGTTTTATACTGAAAATACAGAAACAGGAAGTGAAAAGGGAACTTCTGTAAAGTCAAGCCCTACCATATGACCCCACGTTCACTCTATTTGTCTAGACAGCACATTAAAAAAAAGTATATACCCAATGTAACATTATTGTTAAGGTCATATTTCTTTATTTTAGTGGTCTTTAAAGCACAGAATTCCCAGGAACCATTGCGTGTTAAACGTCTTAATTAACACAAGACGCTGCTCTCCAGATTCCTCCTAGAATTCACCACTTCATTCAATACTCCCCTCCACTGTCTCTTCTTTCCCCTCTCGTCTCGTCAATGTTCACCAAACGCTCCTTTAAATAAGATGTATGTTTTCCTGTGTGTGTGAAACAAAGTGACACAAAGTTAAATGGTAACCGATTGATATTACACACGTGAATATTAGGCATCTATAAATGTTCAGTGACACGTTTTCCTCCCGGTAAAAGGTAAGAGACGAACAACGAATGGCGTCTCGTGGCGTCTCTCTGAAATGACGCCCTCTGACCGCAGGGAGGTCCTTCAGCCGCTCGGGTCTGGACCCGGCACATGAGCTGGACCCGGCACATGAGCTGGACCCGGCACATGGGGCTGGACCCGGCACATGAGCTGGACCCGGCACATGAGCTGGACCCGGCACATGGAGCTGGACCCGGCACATGAGCTGGACCCGGCACATGAGCTGGACCCGGCACATGGAGCTGGACCCGGCACATGTGCTGGACCCGGCACATGGAGCTGGACCCGGCACATGGAGCTTCATGCTGTTGGTTGTTTCTGTATGTCTCCTTGCCTTCGCTCCGTGTCACTGATACAATTACAGTATGTGGACACAGGCGTTTTCCTGGAAAATTAAATAATGTAGCTAAAATATGTTGTGCCAGGAAAAGTGACCTGTCGTCGTGGTCAGCATATCCCCCCAGATCATCTATCTGTCCTGTAATGTCCTCTCAACAGCTGGTGAGGACCTGTCCCTCTGGGATCATGGGATGACTTTAAGCGTCACCGCCGCCGGCAAGGGCCTTCCACCGGGGGACGAAACGGGACATGTCCCCCTCACTTTCCTTTTTTCTTCTCAAGATCCTTCTTTTGTCCGAGCCACTGTCACAGCCTCGGTGTTGCCTTATATCGGACAGAAAGGAGCGGGCTCTGTGGAACTTCTGTTCCACAGAGAAGTGCATTTTGATCTGAAGACCCGTCGTCGTTTTGTTCTTTCTCCTCTGAGCTCGCCGGTCTTGCGCTGCTGAACTGAGCGGCTCTCCTTCACTGGCAGCGTGTCTCCTGGAGTAAGAGCACCGGCTGCGTAATGATCTGCCGTCTCTGCCGATCGGGTGCCGAACACACACAGAGACCGCAAGCTCAACGAAAACCACAGCGCACCGTTTGGCAAATAATGATCTTATTCTTTCAGTCACTACCCCAAAAGCGCATGCCTATAGGTGAGGGTCTGAACATAGACTGCTGTCTGACTATATTATTATGAATAAGATGGTAATTATTATGAATAACATAATAAATATCACAATCACTGTCGATACCAGCAGATGGCCAACAACCCGAATCCACCCGACAACACTGCTCTGACCTCTTGTGTTTTTTACAGCAGTGGTGGAGCTCTTTGTTCCTTTACAGTTGTATACGGTCTCAACACACACACACACACACACACACACACACACACACACACACACACACACACACACACACACACACACACGTGAGCATGAGCTGTAACCTATAAAGGAGCCTGTGCATCGGTGAATAGAAATCACTGTCACTGCCCTCAGACTTGACCTTCAGCTAGCTCAGGATGGGGGTTTCCATGGTCACACACACACACACACACACACACACACACACACACACACACACACACACACACACACACACACACACACTCACACACAGAGGCTGTAGCCTCGAGTAGGCCATGATAATGTGGCTAACTGGTAGCCACACACAGCAGAGCCTCATTTCCTGTCTCCGTTCATTGTTCTGGTTCTCACACACACACACACACACTGAGTGCTTCCACATGTGGCACAGGATGGGGGTCTGGCTCACAGGATGGAGGTCTGGCTCACTGTCGTCTGTTACACACCGGGTCCCTCTGCTGGGGAGGAGCTGTAGTGACAGCAGCAGCATCGCAGCGCTGTCTTCCTTTTGGCATGCCTGATCTGTAAAGCTATTACAGAAGAATGTTATGTTTGTAGATTGAGCTCAATGACATTTCAAACATGTTTAAGCATTCGTATCATAATCCCAAAGCATGCGGAATATTCTTAAAGATTTAGAAATAATCCAAATTGTAGTTGATGTGGAAATATTCCAATGACACTTAATGACGTGTAATGGTGACATTTAAATTCCCCTTATTATTGATGTGTGACACGTTTGACAGTCAACAAGGCTTTTAAATTTGTTCAATCATTTGTCCACTGACCCCTGGTCGATGGCCTTTGACCTCTTCTCCCAGTTGATTGTGTGAGTGCTTTTGGTCAAACAGACAGATCTGATCAGTAAGACCACATGCTGGTCGCTAAAAGAAGCCTGGTTGTATAGAAGTCTAGTCTAAAATGACTCTACTTCTCTCTAGTGTCCACCAGGGGGCGACTCCTCTGGTTGTATAGAAGTCTAGTCTAAAATGACTCTACTTCTCTCTAGTGTCCAGCAGGGGGCGACTCCTCTGGTTGTATAGAAGTCTAGTCTAAAATGACTCTACTTCTCTCTAGTGTCCACCAGGGGGCGACTCCTCTGGTTGTATAGAAGTCTAGTCTAAAATGACTCTACTTCTCTCTTGATTTATTCCCTCAGTAAACATTGTAAACATGAGTTTATGGTCTCAATCTCTAGTTTACAGTCTTCTTCAACACAGCATGATGTTCATTTAGTACATTATGCTCCATTTAGAGTCAAACAGACCATAAAGCAGGGGATGCTTTAGGGGCGGGGCAACACGCTGATTGACAGGTCATTACCATGGCATTGTCCAGTTGGGGAGTTGTCCTTGTCGTTGTCTCAGAACTTTAACACTTTCAAAGTGTGTTTTCTTTCATGAAAGTTCATTGGAACATTTTGGTCACCTAAACATGTCTTCTTCAGCGTTGGGTTGCACTTGGCTCCTCCCTCTCCTGTCACTTCTGCGTAAAATGTCGAACTCGAGGCTTCAAAACAACAGTCCACAAACCAAACCAATCACAAGTGACTACGTCCGCTTCTTACATAGTCTTTAAAGTTGATGTTTCAAAGTAAGACTTTTAAATAACAAGGTATCGTGGGCCTTTTATTGCTAAGAATTTACAGGAAAGTGCTTCTCACCAAATTAGTGGAGCTTTGTTTGCAACTATTCTTCAATAAAACAAGTCTGCTGATACTGCAGGGAAGGAGAGTAACAGCAAAACAAATATCAGACTTTTATTGTGAAGATTTGATAGGACATTAAATGTGTTTACAGTGGCTTCTTACTGAAAGACATTGTAACCACGTCCTTTGATGTTCCTGAGGAGCCGTTAACGGCGTCACAAGGGTTATTTTGGAGAAAACCACTCAGCCTTATGCAGCCTCTGGAGACCCAGACCTGGCATGTAACATCTGGAACATGCTGTGAAGAATGAAGGGTGGGGAAACATTTGGATTTTTACTGTTGCAACGCCAAAGCAGACAGATTTACCACGTGGAGAGGACCAGTTTCATGTCTGTGAAGGCCATTAGATAGAACGAGATGTGAACATGTCGGAAGAACTGAAGCTGTAGAGATGATCGGCTGGATGAAACCGTTTGATTTGCAGCCTTGTAGGGAGTGCAAAACAGCGAGGACAGAAGAGAGAAGTATTGTTGAGACCCATATTTGTGACAACCCCTTCACAATCAGACCCGTCCAAATGAGTCCGCACAAGAGCAGTCAGACTGAACTCAACCTGAAACCCAAAGGAAGCTTTTTATCCCGGCCGATGATTTATCAGGAGTTATGGAATGTGACGAGGTGAGCAGATTATGGGGTTGGAAGCTGCTCATAAACCTTTGACGAGAGTCAAGTACAGACGATTTAAATAAAAGGCGTGGTCACGCCAGGTTTTTTTTATTGTGCAAAATAATTTATGATCACTTTCATTTCAACACCTAAATAACTCTCCTGTCAGCGCCGCATATGAAGCTGCAGGTGTCACAACACTTGATTCCCTGCATTCTTTTGAATATTTGTGCCCCTGTTGATGGAGGAAATGTCTTTATTTACAGAAAACGTGGCAATGCAGAATATAAGAATATAGTGGAATATGATGCAGCAAGGGTCTCAGGCATTCTGTACACTTTTCAAATATGTATTGTAGTTTGAATGAACTTCTGTTATTTCATGTTGATGCTGCTGAAGAGGCGGGGTCTCCCTCCTCCTTTGGGTCTTTAGTTTGGGGAAGTAAACTCTGCACCTGTTCAGTAAGACTTCTGTTTTATTTCGAGAGATCTCTTGCTTGGCTTATTGTCCACACAGAAGTTAACTTCTCCTCAGAGACCTGTCTGTACGTGGGGGGGTGCAGAGACGGCCACACAGAGCTGCCGCTCTCATAACACACACACTCATTATGACTTATTTCTCTCAGTCTGTGGCCAGCTTTATGGATCACAATGATTGCTGGGGACAGTTCAGTCGTTGCTGTATATATTGGTAGGGATGTGTCTCATACCTAGTGGACTACTTTTGAAAATCCCAGAGAATGTTTTGCATATTTTTGCACAAAACTACATCTTGTAAAAGTGTTCCATTGTTTGTTTATGTTTCTTGACTTTTGCAGTGTTTATTGTTATGCTCTATCTCCCAGCGGTATGAAAGGATAACTCTTTTTCATTCATGAAACTGTGCTCATCTCAAACTAGACTGCTTGTGTTTCTTGCCACGTTGGATTTAGTTGGCGTGAGCTCACCATGATATCTGAGTTTCAGTGATACCCCGGTACAAAGCATGTCCCTCATATCATTGTCTCCGTCAGGACTTTGAGGTGCTGGACTCGGTCCTGCGGTCCAGGGCCCCGGACGGTGACACTCAGGAGGGGTGGGAAAGCCGAGGCGGCGTCAACCCGTCCGCCTCGCGCTCATCGTCCGGTCTGAGCCGGCAGGAGCGCAGCAGGCAGCTGTGGGAGGACATCGGCACGGTGGAGGAAGACTCCAGCAAACTCAACGCCCTGCATCTCCGCCTGGACGAGTCCCAGAAAGTCCTGCTGAAAGAGAGAGAGTAAGGAAGACAGAAACCCAAACTGTGGCATCCATGTGAAGTGTGCAGTAGTGTTTAGTTACTAGATTAATACATAACCTACAAAAACATCATTCCACTTTTTAAATGCGATACATTCTTAAACTACCCGACAATGTGTCCCAGCAGAAGCTCCGCTGTGTTTCTTAAGGCCACAGACTGGAGGCACGGTGGAAACGTGGCTGTTTACCAGAAGAGTCCAACGTAAACAGGCTATTAGTTGCATTATGGGAAGAGTAAGGTCTAGTGTTTTTGTAGACTGAACGTCAGGATCGTAGACTGCTGTATATAAGAAGTCATCGTGACGTCACCCATTGGTTCGTGGACCGCAGTTTTGAGGAGTCGCCCCCTGGTGGACACTAGAGAGAATGCAGGTTTTAAGACACTTCTGCATCGGCTTCACTCTGCAGGTTTCCGTCTGGTCAGGATATCTCAGCCTTTGCTTCGATTTGACCATTCCGCTTGCAAATGCAAGACTTAAAAGGAACTGGAGGCTGCTGCCACCACAAAAAGAAGGATTGGTGGTTCTGCTCTGTTGCTCAGTAGAGGCTCCTCATACTGTATGACTGTATGGGTTTGCACCTCTAGTGTTGTGTCCTTTATTACCTTGTTAAGAATGTTACCAACCTGTAAGGACCCGTGTAACTCCACCACTGCTTATTCTCCACTCAGTCAAAGTAATGGCCTTCTCTGCTGACAGGAAGTGCACAATACACTTTTTTATTTGTGAGACGTTTTCAGCCACGTGAATGCGGGCGAAGCACTAAAATGTGAGTGTCATGAGTAAAAGGTGGGAGCTGTCAGGTAGGTGGTGGTTTGGAAAGGAGATGATAGATGGAGCAACATGCAGTGGAGCGTTTGACTCAACAGTAGACCGCTCAGGCTTTAGAGCAGCATGATTGAGTGTGTCATGTCTTTGTCCCCCCCCCCAGAGACAAGCTGGCGCTGAGCAAGAGCATCGAGAGGTTGGAGGCCGAACTCACTCAGTGGAAACTGAAATACGAGGAGCTCAGCAAGACCAAACAGGAGACCCTCAAACAGGTGAGACCTGAGCGACCACCAGTCAGACAGTCCTGCTCCACTGAACGCAGACAGGCGGCGGGTCACTGCTGTAGCAGGATGCGGCCGTCCTCTACTTCCTGTTGATTCCACAAACGAATGTAATGACTGCAGGATTACTGTTTCGGTACAGATAAAGGTTAGACTACCTTCAGTTTTCAAACGGAAGCAGCCGGGGCTTTTGTTTACCTCTGGAGGAAGTGGAGCTGGCTCTAACGAGATCAAATCAACGGGGATTTGGACGATTATTTAAATATATTAACTTACAAAATATGCCACCAGACTCCAGTCAGACGGGACTAATTCTGGCGGAAAAAGAGTGAACAACCTCAGCATCTTCCCCCTGGATGGAGGCTCACTCCTTCAGCTGCTTCGTCCTGCTTATGTTCAGCTGCAGATGGTTCGATTCCGCCCAACAAAGACACGACAGCAGCTGGACGGGGCTTTTGTTTCAGGTTTGGTCGGACTTTATTGGTCTCAGGGATTTTGGAACGTGTTTCTTAAACAAATCTGGAGCGAAAAACTGAATGTGTATCTGGCAGCTCGTTTAACACAGAGGCCTGCATGTCCATTCTTACTGCCAAGAGTGAGACGGCTCAGAAGGAAGTGGTCCAGATGTCCACAGTTCTGAGGACCAGCGCAAGATCTGCGCCTTTAACATCCCTTCTTGAGTCACTTGTGTGAGTGATTTAGGAGAACTTGCCACATTCACCAGTTTTTTGGTATTTTCTTGGTACAACGATTTACAAGTGGTCCCAACCTGTCGGAGGAGTCGATCAGTCTGCTGAAGCTTTTCACTTACGGATTCTATGTTTCATTACTTTGAAGTATTCTTAAGTTTGTGTTTCTATTACACATTATCCTATTGGACTCTGGAATTGGAATTCAAATACAATTCATTTTTTTTGTATAGCCTAACAATATGACCATTCATCATTCGTTTAACTTTTATAACGCGACAATATCAATATGAAATCTTGACCTTCTCCATTGCGATCATTAAGCTCTTCTTTATTCCAGTGTCTTTAGCAGGTCCTTAATTCTGCTGCTGACTCAATATCAGCGTCAATATATAGGACATATGGGGCAGGACGCGTAGCCTTATATGGTATCATTGGGCGTCAATTATGCTGAATTACATACTTACTTATTTATGGACAGCCGGCATTCATCACGGTTACGCTGGACATTGGGCTCTACATGCATTTGACAGAAAGTTCATTATCTCGCCATCTCATGAGATTTTGCGCTGACTTTCTCTGTGTCGCACTTCTTGCAGCAGCAGCCGACGGGTTAATCACGTGGTTAACACAAGATGGCGCCAGCGTCTTGATGACGCCAGATATCATTCGGTATTCTTGAGCTTCATTCCATATGCTCAAATGAAAGAGCCGAGTCTGATGAATTTGAGCTAACAGAATACAGTAGCACGGAGAACGACACACATGTGTTTATACAGTAGGGCAGCGTAGCTGCAGAGACGCAGTAGTATTAGAAAATAACCTGCTGCACATGGACAGAAATACACTCTCTTTCTCTTTTGGTGCTGTGATGGTTTTTGATCTATTCTAAAGATCAGATCTTCATATATCTCACTGTTGAGTTCCTTGGGTGTCAGATAACCAAAGTGGCACCCACAGACTCCAACAGGGCCGATGTTCTGGCAGGGTTCCACCACTCGGGGGCAGTGCAGGCCTGCAGAGAGGAGACAGAAAAGGACGCGGGTCTGAAGGAAAGACTCGCTGAATGACAGTTTGATAGAAGCGGCAAAGGGGAGAGAGAAGGAGGGCGTGGGGCCGAAACAGATGAGACATGTGTAGATGAGGTGCCGGTGGGTGTTTTAGAAGATAAGCGGGGTTAGAAGAGGTGGAGATGAAAGCGGGATAGGGTGAAGTGCCGGAAGGTGGAGACGAGGCAGATGAGACACGGCCGCGATAAGATAAGGACATGGAGGGATGAAAAGGGGCGGTAGAGGAGGTCGGGTCGCCCTTATCGACGCGCTTGTTGTCCTAGATACTTCAAGATCACAGGGGTGTTTGGCTCCACCAATGGCTTCCTTTAAGACGGGAACAGCAGCGTTTCTCCTGACAGATGGCTAGATAACGCTGAATGTGGAGCTGTTACAAAGTGTGATGGAAAGCTGCTGTTGAGATGTTGAATGATTGAATGATATTTTGTCTTTTTGGTACGAAGCAAGTATGAAAAATGAAAAAGAAATGAAAGCAACGGTTGGGTCATTGGACCTTGGTTCTGTCTCCGCTCTCATCCGCCTTGTTTCAAGCTTGGATTAATGTGAGTAAATAAAGAGCTGCTTTACCTTCACTGCAGTCAGTTAACCCGATGGCTCGTCAATCAAACATACATTGAATAAGCAACGATTAATAAGGTGGATCTTCGCAGCTTTGCTCCAGTACTCAGCTGTCTTTGTAGAGTCACTGCTTTGAAAACGGTGAAAGTCAAAGGAAGGAGAACTTCCAGCTGCTTTGATCCTGCTGGATTTGAATGGTCCCCCAGAGGTCTCTCAAACACATTAAAGGGTAACTTTGGTGTTTTTCAACCTGGACCCTATTTCCCATGTTGTTGTGTCTAAGTGAATAATGGAGGCATTTTCTTTAAACGGGTCCAGTACTGGAGGAGAACTCTGCTAACCGGGCTGCAATGCGATCGCTCGGGGCTACTCCTCACCTCTAATGTACGTCCACTAGAAGTGACAGACTCAGACCGTTATTACAGGTGTGTGACGACATTAAGGAAAGAAGCCTACAGAGAAAGAAAGGCTTCTTTTCTTTACCTGCTGCTCGGTCAGGTTACTGCTGTGCGTCTCGCTCAGAGAAGTCTCGTTCTGAAATCTCGCGTCACGACCACGTTGTCGAAATCGGCTCAATATTAAAAACCTTTTAGATAACACTAAGCCACGCCTTCTGTGCTCCGACTACACCGGCACCGCTGTCTCCAGTCACATGACACGACACCAGACGGACCGCATGAAGCCAAGGGTTGTTATTCCTCCGTAATGTTGTCACACTCTGGTAGTAACAGTCTGAACAGTCAACAAGCTCTTTTAGTGAACGCTCTTTGCCCCTCGTGATTTAATCTCAACCTGCCGTCTGCACAGATGTGCTTCAAGGCTGGACCGATTTAAAAAAGTGTCTGTCACCATTAGTCACTTGGGGGAAGGTGTTGAATAAATACAGAAGTTACCCTTTAACAATAAAGGGCAAGATAAAAACAACCCCTTGACGCTTTGTCCCCCCCCCCCCCCCTCTTCCTTATACCGTCTAGCTGAACCTGCTGAAGGAAATGCACCAGGACGAACTGGGCCGCATATCTGAAGACCTGGAGGACGAACTGGGGGCCCGGACCAGTATGGACAAGAAACTGGCTGAGCTGCGATCTGAGGTGAGAAAACCGGAGAGCAGAGAAAGTGGCGTGGGAGGGAGGAGGAGAGAACAGCGGCACGGAGGCAAAGATCAAACCTTCTCAAGGCGCACGGCGTGGCGGCAACGCCAGCGGCGTGGCGGCAACGCCAGCGGCGTGGCGGCTCTTCTTTTACGGCAGCCTTGCGGAGCCCCTGTGTAAACGGTAGCTTGTGTCTCTCCGTCAGATGGAGAGGCTGCAGGTGGAGAACGCCGCAGAGTGGGGGCGCAGGGAGCGCTTGGAGACGGAGAAACTGGCCCTGGAGAGGGACAACAAGAAGCTGAGAGCTCAGGCCGAAGACCTGGAGGAGCAACTGGCCAAGAAGCGCCGGCAGGCCGCCTCGGCGCTCGACACCGACCTCAAGGCCATCCAGAGCGAGCTGTTCGAGAAGAACAAGGTGGGCAGACGATCCTTCTTTCATCGATGTCCCAGAGCTCCTTAGGTCTGGAAACTCAAAATCATGGTAACATTAAAGTTAAACCTGCCATTACAGTCACACTGATGAGATCTCTTTACATGCAAGGAGATTGTGCCCTGTTGCTTTGTTTAAACGTGTGTGTGTGTGTGTGTGTGTGTGTGTGTGTTTGCTTGAGAAAAGAGAAAGAGAGAGATTGATTGTGTTTCGTGTATAGTGCTGAAACCATGGTATTGATCCGGACAGAGAAGGAGAAACAGGCCAAGCGATTAAGACACTGGACACACACACACACACACACACACACACACACACACACACACACACACACTCACTCACTCACTCACTCACTCACTCACTCACTCACTCACTCACTCACAGACACACACACACAGACACACACACACAGACACACACACACGCACACGCAGGTTGATTGATAGTAGAATCATCTTCAGCCAGGGCTTTGGGCATCACTACCACCGCACAGATTGATGTTCACTGTCAAGCTGCAACGCACTGTCGTGCACGCACACAAATACACGCACACAAACACACACACACAAATACACACACACAAACACACGCACACAAACACACGCACACAAACACACGCACACAAACACAGTAATAGGGGGTGAGAGTGCAGAAATTGATATTTTGTGTGGACAGTGTTTGACCAATCTATAGGCTGGTGATAGATGACGTGTGTGTGTGTGTGTGTGTGTGTGTGTGTGTGTGTGTGTGTGTGTGTGTGTGTGCGCGCGCGCCCATCAACTCCTGCCTGATATATGACATTGGGGTCCCCTTTGTGTTGCTAAGGCAAAAGCACACAACACACACACACACACACCCGATATCGCATGGAAATATTTTCAGGGGAATCAATGTTAACTTTGTAATTTATTTTAGATTTAGTCTAAACGTCCTCGTCTTTAGTTTTAGTCCCATTTAGTTATTT
>NW_027176269.1:233250-235750 GCF_023349555.1 Cebidichthys violaceus
AGCTCATTCCGTGTTGATGGTTAGAAGCATCAAATATTTAGTAGATCATAAAGATAAAGGCTGGATCAAATACAGATAGCGATAAATAAATAAATAAATAAGTGAAGGGCACTTCCCACTCCTTGATCCCGGCTCTGGGTTTTATTGTTCCTGGAGATATCTCATTTCTCTCCATCGTATTGTTGCAAGAACGCGGAAAAGGCTTTCTTGGAAGCGCCTCCGTCTGGGGAGCCGTTAAGGCTTCGGACGGCCGAGAGGGAGGTCGAATCAACGGCATCAGAGTACATGGAAGTGCAGTGAGTGACATCGGTCCATTATTGATGAGGCCATTAGTGCAGACTTTCCCCAGCTCATCCTAAAACTAAAGAAACCTGTGGAGTGGAGCTTTTCTTTTTTTGCTGGCTCAAACTCAACCACAACCACGATTACCTGGAACTACAGCCTGATAAACAGGAGAGGAAAGACCTGCGGTTAGGAACGCGACCAAACGTTCAGAGGCCGTTACGCTGTGGTTCTCATCAGTGCTTCTTCATGCTGGTCTACTGGTGGCGGAGATAAACGGACGTTCATAGCTCCTCTCTCTCTCCTGTACAACACCACCGCTGGCTTTGCCAAAGTGCTTCCGTCCTCACTGACTACAGCCTCGTTTCTCTTGAAGACGTGAAGTGCTCTAACGCACACATTTGTCTACGAGACTGTTTTGTGTTTATTGGCCCTAAAGAGCCAGTGAACCGACCGCACAGGTGCTGTCAGCTGGCAGCAGATGCACTTATTGTTGAAAGTCTGAAGATGCTGAATGGGACGTTTGGTGGGAGTTACCTTTTTGATTTCATTGGAAACAAACACAATGATTGACTTCATATTGGACTATAAGGCGTTTGGAGTATTTAGTACAGCCTCACCAATACATCGTGATGTTTTCATTCTATTCATAGATTTTGATCCAAAGTGATCATTGCAACAGTTATTTGCTTTCCTGAGAAGATCTAGTGATTTGGTTCTTTTGAGAGTAGAGGAGGGCGTGTCTATGACAATGCCTTGTAGTCCACACCTCAACCTACCAGGCAACCTCAGCTCCCAATGAAACAAACTGCAGAGCGTCAGATCAGTAAATGTTCGGTACTTTTACTTAAACAATTAACCGATTTGATATATCCTCAGTAGTAAATGAGACAGAAGAGCCGGTTGACCAGAATCGGCTCCGTCCGCCTGGGAAACACGAGTCCCTAAACCCGTCTCCTCCGTCTGTCTGCTCCGTCCTCAGGAGCTCGCCGACCTTCGCCATGTTCAAGCTAAGCTGAAGAAGCAGTTCCAGGAGAAGACGGTGGAGCTCGCCCACGCCAACCGGCGGGTGGAGAGCCACGAGGCCGAGGTCAAGAAGCTGCGACTGAGGGTGGAGGAGCTCAAGAAGGAGTTGGGACAGGCAGAGGACGAGGTAGGACCACGCCTGTGCATGTATTCGTAGTGTCAAAAGAGACGTCGTGACTATTCCACCAATCCAAATCTCCACCAATCATTCTAACCAGCCAACAGCTACACGACAAAAGACAAAAGACAGGTCTCTTCTGATTCTGACAGGAAGTAAACAGGAAGTAGCCCCTTTGGATCAGCTAGCTTTGCTAACTGAATCAGGATGGGGTAGCAGCTGGCAGATACTACATACTCATCTTCAGTAATAACCAACATGTATTCCTTATAGCTTCATATGTAGCCTGATGCTACTTCCTTAGAGATGACAGACATGGTAAAAATGTCAGGTGTGCGTTACCCTTCCGACGACCCAGAAGCCGTCGACCTCAATCATTAATCTGGTGAGATTTATGAGATTACAAATAAGCGTGTTACTGTGTATCCAGTTGGATGAGTCCCATAACCAGACCAGGAAGCTGCAGAGGTCTCTGGATGAGCAGGTGGAGCAGACTGAGAACCTGCAGGTACAATTGGAACACTTACAGTCAAGGTAAGATGCACACACACACACACACACACACACACACACACACACACACACATGCACGCACGCATGCACGCACGCACACACACACACACACACACACACACACACACACACACACACACAGTGAATGCAGAACAGATTTCAGGTGAATGTGCCAAGTGTCTCTTCAGGTGGTGTTCTTCATGTGAGGCTTTGACGATCACTTTGTACATTACATGTCGCCACGCTGAAGCAGAGTAACACTCGGTATCACATGTGATGTCACTTCCTGCATCACTCGGACACATGGTTGTAACGGAGGCTACGGTAAACACCAAAATATCATCATCGCTCCCACTTCTAATGGAGGCTCCTAGTGAGTACCAGAGACATCAGTTCACATTCAAACTGTAAGTGTATGTACTAAATGATGTGTTGTATGTTTAGCAGGTCTGATCCGTGTGCATGTAAGGTAACCTGTTGTGCATTTAATATTACAGTTGGTATTACATCATGGACCCATGCTGGGCAGGTTTCAACATGGTCTGTTTTAAATACAGAAAC
>NW_027176269.1:245750-293250 GCF_023349555.1 Cebidichthys violaceus
ACATGCATCATATTCAAAAGCAGGAAATTAGAGGCATTGTGCGTTAAGAGGAAAGCATTCAAAGCTCAATATGGTTCCTTGACTCATTCGAGGTTCTCCACTCGGTGTCAATGGTAAATGTGTTCTATTGAAGCAGCTTTTTTCAGTCATTATGGCAATGAGGAATTTCTTGCTTCCATGTACGACAGACACATGAATATGGCAAACCTTACTTTTTTTTTTTAAGGTTTTCATTTTTCCTGGGTGAAAAAAATTCCCATAAATCCCAAGTATTAATATGCAGTTATTACCTCAGGACTGTTTTCAGTTGGGGTGGAAACGCCCCCCAAAGCATTTAGACATCATGAGCCAATGAAACAGGCTCAGTTCTCCTGGGCTCCTTTAAAACGGCCCAAGTACTCAACAGTAGGAGGAGTTTTGTTACTCTGGGTGTTGGACCGAAGAGTTAATTTATTTGTACAAAACTTGGCCGGGATAAATCTCCCGCCTGTGAGATAGCTCCAGTCTAGCAGAGGATACACACAGTTGTGAAATAAAACATTCCTTTATCTTCCACCACCATCAGCAGTCACTCTCTGCCTCGCCCTCATCTCTGACGCTGGAAGGGGACCAAGATGTTTTTACTGATCAGGACTCTGAACTATTTATCTTGTCGTTGTTACGGTTTAGTTTTTATAAATGATCTGTACCACAGTGGTTTTATATTAGCTCTATAAATGTCAACTGTACATATAAAGATTTGAGTCGCTGTGTCTTTTTTTGTTTCTATACTGTACATGTGTTCACAATGTGTGTCAGAGGAATCCTTTCAAACCAGCAGGGCCTCAGTGCCTGTAAATGCAAAGTTGTCCTTAACGTTTCTCTAAAATGTACAGTTTTCCTCAGTAGGCTGAGAGGGATTCCTCAGAGAGCAGCTAACCCTAACCCTCACCCATGGTAGTGCTGGTAATGTTCACGCTCACGTTAATCAAATCTTTAATGAACACTTGTTGTCATCACAACATTTTCCTGTGTGTTCATTTGTTCTCCGTCGCATGCTACAATATCAACTATTACACCGGCGAACAGAAAATAAGCGCTGTGTCACGTGTGTGAAGTTGTTTGGATAAGAAATTCTCGAGAGGCTGCAAGCAGAAATACCGGAGGCCGAGCAATGGACCCGTTCCTAACGGCACATTTTCAACAGGCACCGGTCTAGTCTACTGAAAGAAAATCAGTTCTGTAACGCTGTACGTGTAGATCGCCGGAGGTGAAAAGCCAACGTCAGGCTGTAACAAACTACGCCACGTGTTGCTCAACTTCACCACCATGAAACTAAAAACTAACTTGTGTTTGCTTGCTGGCGTTTAGTATTCTCATTTGGCCGCTTGTTAGCAGCCGCCTTTTTTAGGACGCGTAAAAGCTTGAAAACTAAAGAGTGGGGTATTTACTATCCTAGAACAAAGCTCTACAATCGCTTTAGCTCTGGTAACCACGGACCTTATACCAGGCATCTAAACAAAAACCCATTAATAAAAACCATTGACTTCAAGCCTAGGGAATTGCCTAGGGAATTGGAAGCACAAAAGTGCTGACTCATTTCTGTTTTGTTTTTGGGGTGATATGTCTTTTATGTTAAATGTGTCTTTAAAGTAGACAATTCTGCAGGGATGTGTAAATGATTGTCCCGATTCCGGGTCAGTGGGGGGATTCCGGGTCAGGAAGTGACTCAAACAGTTTGTGTCGAGGGTGAGAGGGGTGGGCCACAATCTAACCCTTCCCACTCCTCAGGGTGCTGAGGCGTACGAGTGGTGGAGGGACGGCAGACTGCAGCCGATCACCTTCTCAGCAGAGCAAACGATGCGCCGCAGTCTTCCCTCGTCTTTGGCAGTGGCTGCAGCGTACCAGATGGTGACGGAGGAGGTTTTAGGACTCATTCCTGCAGCACTATAAGGTACTTAACCCTATAAAAGGAGTTACTCAGTCAATTATGAACACACAGACATGATACACGTTTAAATTCAGTGTGACTTACATTTTCTATTTCCATTGGGAATAGACATTGGATATGAGACACTTCTGAATTTGCTTGAGAATCATGTTTTTAGGTCTCTTCAGTATCAAAGTCATCCAGTGACAGCTTTCTGTACATCCATGGCTAATATGCAAACAGGAGCTGCTAATAGCTGTTTCGGCATCATTTTAATGGTGCCAATTTGCAAATATAGGCTGAAAAGAATTGGACCACAGTGACATTGAAAACCCCTATTATCCTGAACTAAAATGGTCAGTGAAGTGTGCCTCAAGTGATTCCTTATTTTTATCATCAAGGGTGTGTTAGGGATTAGGATAAAACTATTCATTTTAGAATATGCTTTGAAGGTATATGGAACTGTACTTTAGTATTGCACTTCCACATACTCACTTATTGGAATAAGTGTGGGGAAACGGGAATAGTCAAAAAGGCTGAATATTACTTTCCCCACAATGCAACCAATACCATCTTGCCTAATAAGTGCCAGCATACTTAAAACGTAACACCTTTAGTCTGTAATGCGAGGCTTCTGTTAAAGATGTATAGTCTCTGTCTGTCAGTTTGGCCATACGCCTGAGAAAATGATGCTGTTTGACCCATCCATCCTGCCTTTGCAGATGTGTTGCTCTTTAAACTGCATTACATCACTTCCACCTTCATAAAGTGTAGCGTGAAGAGAAAACGGGCTGTTACAACATATTGCATGACATACATTTTGTCATTTGATTCAACATTAACAACAAACACTTGAAAGGTGCGCTCATTAGAGAGTGTCTGCAACGACCACTGCTGTAGTGTGTGACTGAATACAGACAACCCACGACTGGCTAGCCCCAGTCTAGACAGTGATGCCCTGTAAGGCGTTGTAAACGCACTTCAAACTCAAAAACAAGTATGCAGGCAATCGGGTCGAAGTATAAGACATTTCATACAATCTTGCCAAAACAAAATTAAAGTCACCAAACTGTCTCGCAGCATGGTACAGCAGTGTGTGTACCACGGTAGTTCCATTAGCTTTTAGCGGTTAGCCAAACACACCGTCCAAAAACAATCACAGTGAACCTGAGAGCAGCAGCCGAGAGATGTGCAGCAGTATTTGTATTGATAGTTATGTTAGCTGTTAGCCAAACACATTGTCCATTTTGTTAGCTGTTAGCCAAACACAATGCAAACTGTTGTCCCTCCACTGTGGGCACAGAGTTACAGACAAAGGCTGTATATAAGGAATGGACGTAGTCATCGTGACGTCACCCATTGGTTTGTGGACGACGGTTTGAAGTCATGAGTTAGGCGATTTTGATTTGGCTATCTTGGATTATGACCATTGGCATGTTGTTGTTTTTTTTTGCAACAAATGAATGGAAGTCACCATATTCGGAATGCGGAAGAGTGACGTAGAGACGCCGTATACGTCTCTGGTAGCGACAGCGACCTGTCAATCACAGTAAGCGGGTGACCGTGGCTAAACCGTGACCGTGGATAAACGGGTGACCGTGGCTAAGTGGAGAGCAGGGCCGCCTTTCAACCAGAGGGTCAGAGGTTCGATCCCCGGCTCCTTCCTCTACTAGTCTCATGTCAATGTGTCCTTGAGCAAGACACTTAACCCCAAAATTGCTCCCGTAGCTGCGTCTACGGTGTGTAGATAGATACTCGATTGTAAGTCGCTTTGGATAAAAGCGTCTGCTAAATGACTGTAATGTAATGTAAGCCCGCCCTACAGTATCCCCTGCTTTATGGTCTGTGTGACTATAAATGGAGCATAATGTACTAAATGAACATCATGCTGTATTGAAGAAGACTGTAAACTAGAGATTGAGACCATAAACTCATGTTTACAATGTTTACTGAGGGAATAAATCAAGAGAGAAGTAGAGTCATTTTAGACTAGCCTTCTATACAACCAGAGGAGTCGCCTCCTGCTGGTCAGTACAGAGAATGCAGGTTTTAAGACACTTCTGCTTCGGCTTCACTCGGCAGAACCGGAGGTTGCTGCCTGGTAGCGTTGGGGTCCGGAGCTGCACTCAGCTGTGTTAACACTAGCGGCACCTAGCAGTCGGGGGCCAATTAAGAGTAGTGAGTGAGGAGTCAGCAGGCACTCAATGGCAGTATGAAACGGGCAATAAAAATGTGTTTCGAGAAAGTGTGAGTCACTGCAACCACAAGAGCTCCTTGAGCATGCAACCATAACTGGCCACCCAAAATATAATGCAGTTTGCCGCAGCACAATGCCAGATTAGCCGTGGACAGACACTGAGGTGCACAGTCTCACGGGCGCACACACACACACACACACACACGACCGATAGCATGATCCTCCTGGCGGAGACAATAATAATAATGCAGGCTTAGTAACTAGAGTTTGACGATACTTTTTAAATGAGAACACATAACCTCTGCGGTCTAATAATAGGCGGAATGATTACTGCAGCGTGAGAGGAGAAGGGGGAGGAGTTGGAGTGAGAAAGAGCACTAAACTCGCACACACTCTCTTGTGGTGCGTTTGGCAGCGCAGACTTTGGTGTGCAGCGCAGAGGAGACGCAGTAATGAGATTGAACCTCAGCCCGACTCCCCACACACACAGTATGGGGGAACAGCTCGCGTCTCCCTCTGAGATCACATTCATTACTCCATGCATGTGTGTGTCTCAGCGAGAAGCCAAGGCATATAATGAATGTTTTACCCTTGTGTAGGCTGGAGTCAGAATGACTGGAATCATAAGACACGACTTTGGCCCCTGCACTTTGTGTGTGTGTGTGTGTGTGTGTGTGTGTGTGTGTGTGTGCATGCTTACTTTGCATAAAACCGATATTGACAGCTTAGACATACAAACTTGTACAAGTAGCCACTATGGCGCCCTTGGGGTAACGGCAAACACACAGTGAACCCCACACACCCAAGCTGTTAGCTGTGTGTGTGTGTGTGTGTGTGTGTGTGTGTGTGTGTGTGCGTTAATGTTTAGCTGGATCCCATGAGTGCAGTAGAGAAGATAATTCCGAAAACTGTTGGCTAAGCATGACACACGCTGTAATGCGCCGAGGGGATGTGTGGTGTTCAATGTATGTGTTGAGGGTGGTTGTTTCTTCTATTTGATTTCCACAGATGTGTGTGTGTGTGTGTGTGTGTGTGTGTGTGTGTGTGTGTGTGTGTGTGTGTGTGTGTGTGCGTGTGTGCGTGTGTGCATGTTCAAAGCCTGGAGCTTAGTTCATTATGTTAATTTTCTCAGTGTCTTTATTAGGCCAGTAATGGCTGACAGCGGGAAGGCAGAACATTACATTGATCCCCCTATAATTATTCCACAGCTACCACAGCACCTCCTTGTATGTACTGTATGTGTGTGTGTGTGTGTGTGTGTGTGTGTGTGTGTGTGTGTGTGTGTGTGTGTGTGTGTGTGAGTGTGCATGCTTATATGTCACTACAAAAGAGAAACAATGTGAAAATGATTCCTTGTGTTGTGAAAAGTAATTTGATCGTGGTGCGTTTGATTTCTTTTGTTTCTCTGGACCGTCTGGAGCTGTGATGACAGGCTCCTTCTCCTCTTCCATATTAATTTTTGTTGCACTGAATTGGTGTCTCGTTTGTAATAAACTAAACTAATTAAGCTTGACAGCACGTGAACTAGGCCGATAACTGATCCTGACACACAGACACACACAGGTCGTTACCATCGGTACAGGGGTTCTGGTCGCCCGCTGACAGACATTTAAGGACAATCGAGTTTCTTTCAACCTTTTCTTTTCATCACATTGCTCTTTTTTTCCTCTCTCTCCATTTTCAGAGTTCATTCTTAAACCTTGGAAAGCAACCTCAAAATTGCATTCCCACACAACTAAACTGAGCTCTCGAATATGTTAAGAGGGATTACTGTGGCAGTTGTAAACGCGTGGAGAACAGAACAACAGCAGTTCTTGGTAATGATTAGTCAAACATCATGGTTTGGTCTTATTGGAAACATATTTGCGATGCGTCAAAAGTGTAGGCGGGAGAAGACGTATTACCCTGGAAACGTGATTGACAGGACAGTTCTGCTGTATGGGAGCAGAGCTTTCAGGAGACCAGGCTGTGTCTGGAAAGCTTTGCTGTTTGCTTTAGACTTCGTCCGCTCTGGTCTCCAGGCGAGGAAACACTTCTAGATGAAATCACATGGAATCACATGGAAAGCAACATTGTTTTGTAGCTATGACGTTTTGTGGGTCTAGATTCAAGAGATTTCTTTGCCATTTGCAGCTTAAAAAATATATTGGAATCATTTGAGTCAACTCAACACCTGAGTCAGTTTAAGAGGAAAATGTGAAAAGGGCACAGAGGTAAAAAGCTAAATTAAAACAATAAATGAATACATACATATATATATATATATATATATATATATATATATAAATATAATACATACACCCTGCATGGAGATGGTAAATATCAAGTGTAAAAAGTGTACACACTACATACAGACAAACAATGCACAATCAAACTGACTGAGTCATTAGGTCAATAAGTCACAACAACATCGATGTCATGCTCCTTTTGTCCACTCATACTAGACTCATAATTCCCACGGTCCCTGAAGCTCTCAGTCAGTGGAGCCTCATTGTAGCTCGTAGGCGTTTGAACTAAAGACTGATGCTGTTGTTTTTCTTGGAATGTCAGTTTTTAGTGTTTGGCATTGCTGGGTGTTCTAAAATTGCATTACTAGTCAGCAAAACCACGGATTCTGTTACTTGTGGATGTTTATTAACTTCCTGCGCCAAGGCTTTTTACATTTTTATCATTCCTTCTTTGTACAAAATATCTTCATAGCAACCACGGTGTGGTTAAGTTAAAGTAAACATGGTGGTTCTGCGGTTAAACAAAAACAAGCAAACATTATTTAAAATGTGTCAGCTGGTCGTGCCTGAGGGGACGACACCATTAGAAAAGTGAAACTTGGGTGAGACCATAAAACATCGTCATTTTTACTTCTGCAAATCTTACGAATAGAAACCAGACGCAACCACAGTGTCTCAGCTGGAGAATCAACGTCATGCTTTATTGCCTTTGTGTTTTCTGCATTAAACAACAAACAAGTCAGTTAGTTTTAAAACTCTCATCTTTGTCCTTTAAAAAGCAGCCATGAACCTAGTATTAGCCTAACAATAAAGCATAAACTATTCATATTGTACTGAAATCAGGGCAAACCACATATCCTGATCATGATAAGTGTGAGCTCTGTTCCTTCTCGTTCCTCCTCGCGCTCATCCTGAAATGATCTTGTCCAAAAAATAGATATAAAACCTGTGCTCACAACTTAAGATGTTAAAAACATCATCTTTTCGTTATGTAGCTACCCCAACCGCTGAGTGAAACATTATCATAATGCACAGGAATATGAAGGAAACTAGAATCAGGTACAAAATGCGCCAAAAGCGCTGATGGTGTGTTTACAACACAGCTGACCGATTAAAACCGATTAGAACAAGGAACGAGTCACGAATCGATCGTTTCCCGTCGATTACGGTGCAGAACTGGACCGCGTCTCTTCAGGCCCGTGGAGCTGCGCTGTGTGTAGAAACGCCTCCTCTACCGCTGTGAACCGCTGCTGCTGAGAGCTGAGAGCCTCAGCACGGCCGACTTATGTCCTTCATAAGGGAAATGACTTTACAGGGAGAGATCTTCACACGTGGCAAATAATGAAGCCACAACGTTCACAACATAACACAAAGGCTTGAACATAAGAGAGTGCATGGGGGTGCAGAGCTGCAACCGTTCCATACTGGGTTCAGGGTTCATCAGACCGGACTTCATCTCCTCTTACATACTGCGGAGTGTGAACATGAATCATCTCATGAACACGGCTTTAGGTGAATAATGAGTCGAGACAACGCGCCGACGATCCCATTCTTCTGAGGCGGTTACTTCTTGACAGAGGGAGGAGACGGTCTGCTGGGATTTCCACACAGACAGAAAGAATGGAGAAAGCAGTGCAGGCAACACAATAATGTCCTTTAGTGCTGCCAAGAGCAGGGAGCAGCGGCGGCGCTAACAGGCTGACGGGCACATGAGACAACAAATACAATTGCTTTTCTGACAGCTTTGCTCTGTTTTCATGACAGGATCCTGTAATGTGTCTGACACACACACACACACACACACACGCATTCAATATACATAAAACAATGAAACAGCACAAAACATATGACAGCACAGCGATGTTCCGTGGCCGTTGGCTGCTTTCTCTTTAATTGCTCTGGTGACTTTTACCCTTAGAGGTCGTGGGCTTGTTCGAGACGCCTCGGGGCGAAAACACAGATTTTCATGCACTGATGAATTTTGAGATTTTGGGCTATTTCGCTTCCATAACACGTCTTCTTTCAGACTAGTGGAAAGAAAACATCCAAAGTACACATTTAGTGTAATTTACTACTTTGTCTGTTAGCGTCTTTAGATTTCTCCTAAATTCACCAAAAGTTTGCATCATAATTTGCATATTTAAACATAAAAACATGTCATACAAAAAAAGAATTGTCTTAAAGGGGACATATGCTAATTGTCAGATGCATACTTGTATTCTGGGTTTCTCCTGAAACGTTTTTAAATATTTAGAAATCATTTTTCTCATCCTGTCGTCTGAATAACCCAGTTTAATAACTTATAAGCCTCACGTTGTAGCGCCTGTCTCTTTAAGCCTCTTTAAACTCCAGTCTGCGCTGATTTATAGAGTGATACAAAGACATATACAAAATACCCCCATTAAAAACATTTGACTCCGGTATGTTCACAAAATGAAGCGGCCATTTTGAACCTGGCTTTATCTGATGTTCAGATATCTGTTCTGGGAATGCATGCAAATTAGCGCATATTTTAAAAGACAATGTCTCATTTGTATTTTTAAACGCAACTTATCAGGAAACTTGTATTACAAAAGAGAATTGTGTCAATGTGAGGAAAGTGTGAAATGAAGGTATGTATGAGTCACATGTTCGATCCTGTTCACCTGAGATGTTTAAAGTCAGCTAATCACAGAAACATCCAGTGAACCCAAGGAGGCCACTCTCACCAGCCCTGCTGCCAGTGGGCACAGGACACCTTGAGACAGAACAACACCGGACTCTTCTGAAGTGACCTACCTTATGACCCATAGCATGCTGTTGATTTAGTCATTTCTGTTACTTACTTCTGGACAACAATTTCTGGTTACAGTCTGGCTCTACAAACAACTGTACTATTGATCAATCCTACCGGAATAAATTCATCAGTCAAAATGTATCGTACAACATTTTACAACATAACTGCGAACCAAAAAGCTTATATTGACCTCATATAATATAAAATAATTAGTGCTGGGCAACGAAAAAAAATGTTAATCTTGATTAATCTCATTGTTGTGCGCAAAGTTTAATAATGAATCCAAAAGTAGTGCATTGCTCACTTTTATGTTAAAGTACTGCTATATGAACAGAAGTACAATAACATTTGGTTTGAATGACTTTAAACAGATCAGGTTCTTGTTAACAGCAGTATTCTTCACACAGTATCAGTTATATTTCTACTATCCGTGCTCAGTGTGTGACTTTAACTAAACGTTCCACTGCTGTGCAACATGAATACAATGTTCCACACGTTTCAGCAACATGTGTGTCTTCTGTCTTCATACAGTCAGAGCATGTGAACGCAGCTCCCACTGTTCATCAACATAATGCATCGTAACAACGGTTACCCGGAGATGTCCGGTAGTCTCCGGTGAGAGCTGCTTGGCAAGACTGTAGGACTGCCTTATATAATGACTTTGAGCCAATTGCCTGCATACATCGCAGCTTGTTTTGAAGTTTGAATGAAGTGCCGTTTACGAAGCCTTACAGCCCCTATCAGTGTCTAGACAGGTTATCCAATCGTGGGTTGTAGTCATTCAATCACACAATACAGCGGTGGTTGCTGCAGACACTCTTGGCGGAGATCTGCAGTCTTTAAATTTGAAATATATATCTTTCGATTACAGGGCTGCGCTGGCCTCCACGTTCAACCATGTGAAGGCAATGAAAACAATCAGAAACTTTCCGTTCATTGATTGGAGCGTTTCAATTGACTTTATTCACACAGGCGCACAAACACATCCATTTGGCCAGTGGGTGTGTTTTCTGTCTCCTCTCTTCTATCCTGTCTCTCTCTTTCAGGGAGAAGACAGGCTGTCTGGTCTCGCTGGCTGTAATTACAGGCCCTGTCACCTGGCTGTGCTAACCCTCTATTACCACACACACACACGCACACACACACACACACGCACACACACACACACACACACACACACGCACACACACACACACACACACACACACACACACACACACACACACAAAGAGCCAACAAACACTGGTCACACAAATCCATACTTCTCAAACTCTATTATCAGACTGCTGTTGCAATACAGGACGTCACAGTTTCTCTCTGTGTTACACACACACACACACACACACACACACACACACACACACACACACACACACAGTTTGCTTGATACCTGAATGATTTAAAGCAATATGTGATGTTTTATGATGTAAATAGTTTCCCTCTGTTTGTATAGCTCACCTGTGATTCACCTGTGAATAATACCTTGTTTGTTCCGGACTTTGCCGTTTCATCTGTACTCTCTAGTTCCAAAGTCAGAAAAGTGTGTGTGTCTTAGTGGCTGTTTGAGGATTCAATAAGTAAGTGAGAAGATCCGTGGAATTTGTTGTGGATTTCCCTTGTCCCCTGAAGATAAAAGTTAAACTTACGAATACATACAACCACAGCTACATATTTAGTATGATATTTAACTCTGGTATTGATGTCTATACCTGCCAATAATTGATCACTTCTCACTCTCCTAAGTGTCTTTCTCACTGGCCAACATTGGGAACAGAAATCAGTTTTTCTCTGGAAAAAGGGAAACAACTTCCGTTACAATTAACCCTATACAAATGTGACCAGGATCAATGGTGACACATGCACACACAAGCTTTACTGGTCTGATATGAATTGAAGTAATGAAAAAAAAAGAAAGAGATATTTTAAAGCTGTTCGCTATGTGAAGATAAAGTGGTGTCCTGAGCCGAGAATGAGGTTCACGCTCCCGCTATGACTGTTGTAATCCAAGCTTCTCAGTGTTTGGTTGAAGGAGCCGTGTTGGCTGTGTGAGCGTATCGATGCATGTGAGTCCCACTGTGCGTATGCTCCTCTGGCTAGCTAGTCGCCACCGCTCTGCACCGCGCTCAGCCTACAGTCACCGCTGATGAAGCCTTCCTGATCCTCGGCGTCGTCACGTAATACCCCGATTAGTTCTGTCAGCACTGTTGCCGGTGTTTTCATAATTCATGCTTTGGGCATCGTTAGCTGCTAGTCGGCGGTTCAGCGGTCGCCATATTGAAAGCCGTGTGGAGCAGAGACGTGTGGACAGGGGAGGCTGGGGAGGCAGAGCCTCACCTGTCATCATGAAAAGTAAATAACAAATAATGATAAAATAAAATAAATATTAATATGTCTCTACTGATCTGTGCTATAAATGTAGTTTCTGTATGATTCCAATCATTTCAATCATTTGTATAATCAGAACCTCTGAATGAGGTCATGTCCTGTTCAAACAGAGGAGACAGTGAGGTGAGGCAGTGACCAGCTGTTCCTCTCCTCACTGTGAATCATCACTAACTGTTGAGTCTTTTTCTGTCTCATTGTTTGTCACCACTGTAATATCTGTAGACTCTTTTATTAGATGTCCTTTCTTTACATAGAATAATGTATTTCACGTCTGTGTAGAACATGTTTAGTGTTTCTGATCTGACATTAAACCGCAGTGAAGAAGCACAGAGAGGCAAACAATACCTCTGACTCACTGAAGGGGGCGAGAGAGAGCCCACGGGTCGGTTTATGCTTGTTCTGTCTTTGCTCTTCTTCTACGCTTCTCTTCTTCTTCACTTCTCTTCTTCTAGACTTCTCTTCTTCTTCTACACTTCTCTTCTTCTACACTTCTCTTCTTCTGCACTTCTCTTCTTCTTCTACACTTCTCTTCTACACTTCTCTTCTTCTACACTTCTCTTCTTCTGCACTTCTCTTCTTCTACACTTCTCTTCTTCTTCTACACTTCTCTTCTTCTGCGCTTCTCTTCTTCTACACTTCTCTTCTTCTACACTTTTCTTCTTCTTCTACACTTCTCTTCTTTTTCTTATATTTTGCTTTGACCACAAAAATGTAAGATTCTATATCTAAGCTTAAAAATGTCTCAGAAACAGTGAAATGTGACCAAATCAACATCAATTCATCGTTGGACAGGTAAAGTAACCTGTTATGTGTTTGTTGTTCTCTTTATACATCCTGGTTGTTACGCAGATTATCGAGGAATCTCACGATTTTCGCAGGTGGCGCTCGCGAGCGCTCTGCTTCTGAAACGCTCCCGGTGTAATCATGTTCTTTACCTATGTGTGTGTAAAGAATGCTCATATGAAATATGAAAAACAACCAGTAGTCAATGGTCAGGCTGCCAGTTGAATGGTGATGTAAGCTTCTCTATTGGGTTGATATATTTGTAAATCTGACTTACAGTATGTAGAGTCAGAGCCTCACCAGACAGGAACCTCACCGCACGTCACTGTTGTGGAGGCAATCCCTCAATCATAACCATGAAATTCAGCAACTTTAAATATAAAAAAACATCAAAGTAAAGAGGTAAGATGTTTCAGAAGCATGTTTCAGATCATTCAAAGTGAGGCCTGTGTTTTAAAGGGCACTGGATCAAATCATAGGCTCTGGTAGTGGCAGCGACCTGTCAATCACCATGTAGCCCCGCCCCTAAAGCATCCCCTGCTTTATGGTCTGTTTGACTCTAAATGGAGCATAATGTACTAAATGAACATCATGCTGTATTGAAGAAGACTGTAAACTAGAGATTGAGACCATAAACTCATGTTTACAATGTTTCCTGAGGGAATAAATCAAGAGAGAAGTAGAGTCATTTTAGACTAGACTTCTATACAACCAGAGGAGTCGCCCCCTGGTGGACACTAGAGAGAAGTAGAGTCATTTTAGACTAGACTTCTACACAACCAGAGGAGTCGCCCCCTGGTGGACACTAGAGAGAAGTAGAGTCATTTTAGACTCGACTTCTATACAACCGGAGGAGTCGCCCCCTGGTGGACACTAGAGAGAAGTAGAGTCATTTTAGACTAGACTTCTATACACCCAGAGGAGTCGCCCCCTGGTGGACACTAGGGAGAATGCAAGTTTTGAGACACTTCCGCATCGGCTTCACTCGGCAGAACCGGAGGTTACTGCAAGGTACAAATCCTTAGATAACATGGTAAGATGTGTGAATGAAGTAACCAGTAGAGGACTGTGGTCACGCTGGGCAGCTTAGTCTGAATGTTTGCGTACGGCAGGAGGTTGATGGAAAAGAGCATAAAGCACAGTCAACTTTGCCAGGAAGAATAGGAATAATCGTTGAAACACGCAGATAGCAGGACCTCGGAGGCCATTAGCTGCTTTTTAGGGTCCCTTCTTGCTTTCTAGGCTGCAGTTGCTTGTCCATCTGTTCACCGAGGATGGGATGTGATACGACTCCCAGCACTGCCTCTGTGTTTACTCTGCTAGAGAGCGTTTAATGGCAGCCTTAACGCCACTCTGTTATGCCTGCTAATGTTCCTGTGTGTGTGTGTGTGTGTGTGTGTGTGTGTGTGTGTGTGTGCATGTTTCATTCTCTCCATTAAAGCCCCATGCGTCTCAGCACTTAAAGTCTGCGAGAGGCTTTATGATTAGAGGTTCATGTTTGTATGAATTCTACATTATGATACTAATTACCTCGTTCACCGGCTCTCCCTGAGCTGTGGGCTTTTGGAGCAAGCTGCATGCAATCCGCTCTGGAAACAAAGAAAGAATGCCCCCGTTAACCAGCCCTTTTGTTCTCAAATCCAACATTAAAATTTGATTTAAAACAAGTTAAAAACTCTCAGTAGGGGGCGAATAAGTCAACTAAAGTACAACACTGTTTTCTAACTTATTAGGAAAAGTATTTGAAGGTGGGAGAATAATGCAAATCAGTGCTCGTGCTTTTAGAAAGACCAAATTCACAACAGAAAACACAGAAACATGACAAACAGCTAATGCTCAACATATGAAAAACATATAATGGTAACGCTGAGGCATTCAGGTTACGCTTATGGGAAACATGAATGTACATTAAATGTATCAACAAAGTGTGGCTATAATAAATAGAAATGTAAACAAAAATATAAAATGTATATATAAACACTTTTGTTTTTCCTCCCAATTCTCAGGAGTTGAAATATTGGAACAGAAGACGTATTTAACGGTTGGGCACATCATGACGATTAATCAGCCTCGTTATGCCACAGGTGTGCCTCGGCTGGGCACAAAACTAAACCACTCATCATAAAACACAATGCCACAGATTTCACATGTCTTGAGGGAGCGAATGAATGAATGAATGAATGAATGAATGAATGAATGAATGTCCACCAGAGCTGTTGCTCGTGAAATGAATGTTCACGCGGCTCGAAGAAGTTGAGGACCTGGAGCTCTTTTCGAGTGCTCCTGGTGCTCTTGGGCCACTCTTCTGACTCATGTCAGACTGCCTGGTCGAAAATCACGCAGGCAGCTCCTCTGCGTGTTCGGTTGATGCTGGACTGACATCCCTTCCACTTGCAGATAATGGTCATAATGGAGCTTAAAGGAACATTTTGGAGGAATGCTACGTTGGTCAACAACGTTGTTGCGACGGTCTTTGGGGGGAGCTCTTTGCCTCTACCCATTACGAGATATTCCTTGAATGACAGCTTGGAAAGAAATGATTTTTTAATTTTGCATTAAAATGTGGGTGTTCCTTTTTCAAATAGTGGAAGTACTAACCCACCAAGATTGAGTAACCCAGCTGATTCTAATTAGCACCTGTAGGAGAACTAATCAGTGGAACCAGCTGGGTTAGTGCTTCTTCTTCCTGCGTTCAATTCTCTCTTCCTGTGTCATTCCACTTTATTGCACGGAACTTTTTTATGGATTAGAATGTTACAATGTCTTTATGTGTGTAGTTTTATTGAGTTAATACCAAGCTGTGGTTCAAGTTTCATCGTGATTATCTTGACTTTGCCTTGAAATAAATGCCGGTCACTACTACGTTGGTACACCAGCAGACGACTACTGCGTTGTCACCAGGTTTTCACTCGCTGACGCCGCGACGTTAGCCACATTGTTTTGTGCCATGAAATCCCTTAGCTGCTAACGCTATCAACTACAAAATGTATATATACATTTCAAGCTACATCCACAGTTTCAAAGGTAAGGCATTTAATGTTAGTCCTTGACATGTTTGCTAGCCATTAGCAAAAGCTAGCAACAGTGCTAACGATGTGTGTCCATCTCTGTTGTTCTGTCATGTCTTTACACACGTTCTGTGTTTCTTCTTATTTTAAACCAGTAAGATGAGATTGATAATGATTTTACTCACATTTTTTAGCAAAATCTGTTTCAACATCTGTTCCATTGCTGCCCCCCCCCCCCCCCAATGTGATGCATAGACATTATTAAGAGTATGTATTTTCACGTTGCAAAAATACTGCCTCTAATGATATCACTGAATTAATCATCTCTTGGATCATTTGCTCTATTCATTTGCATTTGTTTTTAAAAATCACCATTTCAATCATAAAGCTTATGTTTGTAGTTATAGGCTGCTGCAGGTCTAACTGTGCTCTGTGTGTAGTAGTAATTATTATATTCATATATGTGGGCATGATTGCTAATTGCCATGATGCATCGGCTGGAATTTTGCAAGCGGATGATATGAGCAGAGAATTGAACAAAACATGCATGTGGTGAAATTAAGGTGCTTTTACTGAATCAACATATTATAATATATATTATATTTACATATAAATGATGATATATTATTGAAGATTAAGCAGTCCAGCAGTTTGGTAGTTCAAATGTGCCACACCATAACCAGCTGCCATACTGATGTGGTGTTTACAGTGCACTACTAATAATTACAACCTGGTAATATAATATGTTTTATTCTAAATGAGTCATTCGGCATAATTCTTCAAGCTTATGTTGATTCTAATACTTCTGCACTTGTACTCAAGTAAGATTTCCATTGAGGAACTTTTACTTGTATCAGAGTATTTTTACACTTTGGTATTACTATTTGTAATTATGGAGAAGTTCGGAGTACTTCTTCCACAACTGATTTGACTCAGAATCTTATTGCCCCCAAAACCCCTCAGCGCCCAGTGTCAGCAGCTGAGGTAGGGTTGTTAAAAGGGTCCTGATCAGGTTAAGGAGCACATGGCTAAAGTACCATTGGTGTCCTTTTTAGCTAGTTTTACTCTATTAATTCACCTATAAATATTACATGATGTTTTATATTAAAAGAATGTTAGCCAAAATGTGTCAGAGCGTGAACAGTCGAGCTAAAAGCAGAAGTGGTTTGGCCGGACATCGACACCGCCACATGCATTTAACTGATTTCCATCAGAACTTAGTAGAGGTACATGAACACCATGAAGGGTCTGGATCAGGGGTCGCCAACCTTTACTGTCCAAAGAGACATTTTGTTATTTTCCACCAAATAAATTTTGTCTGGAGCCACAAAAGCTATTTGGTATCACAGCTTATAAAGTTGTATATATAGTTATATTATGTATACAAAAACTATAGTTTGTTGTATTATGAAAATATAGAACAAGACATTTTATTGCTATTCCACCTGTTCTAACAACATCACACTCTGATGAAGAGGAGTTTGCTGCAGCGGTTGATAAATCGCTCGTTCTCGTTCATCTCCAGTGATGCTGTTCATCTGTGAGCTTCTTCTGGAAGTCTTTCTACATTACATTGTTCACACATATCAAGCATACAGGTGAGCAGTGAAAGCTCATTAACACGTCCACGCAGAATTAAACTCTCTATTTCCTCTGTGACTTTAATTTTTTGGGATTGATCCATTGATGGTTTACCGAGGGGGGGGGGGGGGTCTGCAATCATGATTAGCCGCCTGCAGGGAAAGACGCTTGACAGCGACGTAATAGGATGTGATGCATATTTTAGATGACAAAATATTAAAACATTTTCTATTTTCAGTGACAGGCTAAATCCCAATGCCTCCCCCCCCCCCCCCCCTCACGGACTCACGGACTTTGAGGCGTGCTCCCGTGAAGTCCGTGAGGGTCTAGTTCTGTCCCACTGTCAGATCATTGAGTGTTTGAGGCTCTCTGGCAGACATGTTGAGCCCTTTATGAACCCTTTCCTTAAGTCAGCATGGTATGCTGACTTAGCCTAAGGGAATTACCCACAAGTCATAGCAACGTGACGTCAAACACGGGGTGACCAGTGAACGCATGGAGACGTTAAAAAAAGGTAAACAAAGAGGACGGCTCAGTGTGTTCAGCCTGTCTTATTATATTTACTCAGAAACATTAAGGGTTAAAGATGGAACAAAAAATAAACTTGAAATCAGATATTTATTTATTTATTTATCAAATATTTGATTTTGTCATCGAAGATGTTTTGATAAAAACAAGTAAACAGATGATATGAAATGACCTCATCTAGAGAGGAAAGAGCCTGAAGACGTTCAAATCAGGAGTACAAAGTATAAAATAAATACACACAGTTATACATCGTATTTTGTTGTTGTCATGGTAACGTGATATGTTGCAGCAGAGTGCTGTCCCGTTCATATTTACACCATTTGGAGCCCTCAGCCTCTCACACTCAAGCACTCACCAGGTGACGTCAGTGAGTCCTCCAGGGTTCAGGGTTCAGGAGAACGTTGGGATTTGGCCTCAGTAGACGTAGACGCCCGCGTTCACTACCTGATTGGTTCTTAGACGTCACGACGTGTCCTTCCCTGATTCGTCACGCCCCTATCACCTGACCCGTATCCGGAAATTCACAAACAACAGCAGCCTTGATTACCGATTGACTACCAGGTTAATTCAACATGGAGAACTGATGACAGGTGTTGTTGACCGTGTTGTCTTTACTAGCAGCTGTTGTTAGTTAAAGTCTGCTTGTCTGGAGGAAGCAGCTGTTAATGGAGCGATCAGTGAGCGGCGTGTCCAGCGGAGGAATCAGACCTACGGAGACGTCTGAAGTCACGGTTAGCGGCGTCGAGCAACCAATCTACTTCCTGTTTACACCGGCCCCACCCGCATGCCAGTGTACGTGAAGAGTCACGTGATATTCGTTTTCGTCTGGACGGAGATCATCTCGAAAACAATGCTGAAACGCTGTGTGGACAGAGATCGTTTTTATATGTTAAAACTCGTTTTAAAAGTAGAACCTATTAGTGTGGATGTAGCCTCAGGGAGCCGCGGGTTGCCGACCCCTGGTCTAAATATACAAACACAACAATCGCTTAACATTCAGGGTTACTTTTTGGTTCATAGCCAGTGAGTGCAACATGCTGGGAAGCAGAGCGGCAGCATCTCTCCGCCCCGTGTGATTCAGACACTCTCATATAATAACAGACTGGCTAATAGTGATCATTTCCTGAAAGGCAGTTGTCATTTTTCTCCTGTGTTTTCTTCCTGAGAAGCCCCAAATTGCCTCATCTGACAGTCGGATGGAAACATGGCTTTTATAATCAAAGTAATGAAAGAAATTCACAGTTCATCTCACCAGACATCTCGTTCTCTCTGTGGTTCGTCTCAGAGTTCAGGAGAGAGAGAGAGAGAAAGAAAGAGGTAATGGCAGAAGAGAGACACCTGAGAGGAAAAGGGTTCAGTGATGGACGTGGTGAGCAGTGAAATGAGAACGATTTTGATTACGCTGCCTGAATATTTTGCCAGTTAATTCTTTCTTCTGGATTTGAGAAGTTACCAACCAAAGGCTTCTTCTTTTCTCTTCTGGTATTTTGTTTCCAGTCTCTTCAGGGACGTCTGAGATGAATGACTTTATGATCAAACCATGCATTAGAGAAGGCAGTTATTCTGAGATAATGACACACTGATGTGTAATCATGTGACAACTGTTTATCTTAGGGCAACATTATACAGTTATTGACCCTTTGCTAATCCCTACCCAGAGCTACCATGGAGCCCACACTGTCACTAACTGCTCTCACTGCATAAATATTATCATTTTAGAAGGAACCAGACAGAACGATCTACAATTAGCGTTTGAAGGATATATCCAGGATGTCAAACATATTCAGCAGAGAAAGCGCTTCATAAAGATGGAGATATAAGCTAATGCCTACGAAGACACGGTGTGATAGTGAACCACCACATCACCTGACGATCGAGACGGAAGACAATGAAATTAAGGAGTAACTCAGTTCCTGTAAATCCGGGAAGGTCTTTATTCACCGTCACAATTAAAAAGCAAAAGCAGCATGTGTGTACATTCAGTACCGCTCCAGTAGCTGGCGGCACATACAGGTACTTACGCTAGCTAATGATGTGCTAATGTTAGCTCCACAGGTTTTTACGTTGAAACGTAACATTTTAGAAACTTATTTTTACTTCCAACTTCTGCAGGTGATGAGTATCACTAGTGCAAAAGGTTCAACCATGACTAGCTTAAAATCTTCTGATAACGCTACACTACGATTGGCCAGTCTGGGTTTTTGGGGCGGGACTTAGCGAAGTGTCAATTGTCTTAGGAAAACAGCCGAAAACAAGAGTCTACAGCCGTGTTTGCAGTTTGTAAGACAGCACATAAAGCTAGTTCAGATGTTAAGTCACCAGTTCTGATGTTTACCATGTTCACCACTTCAACACACTATACTACACTATACTATACTATACCATACTAAACTACAGTATAATATAGTATAATACACTATAGCATACTATACTCTACTCAACTATAATATACTATAGCATACTATACTATACTATACTATACTAAACTACAGTATAATATAGTATAATATACTATAGCATACTAAACTATACTACACTATACTATACTATAGCATACTAAACTATACTACACTATACTATACTATACTAAACTATACTATACTAAACTACAGTATAATATAGTATAATATACTATAGCATACTATACTACACTATACTAAACTATAATATACTATAGCATACTATACTACACTATACTACACTATACTATACTATACCATACTAAACTACAGTATAATATAGTATAATACACTATAGCATACTATACTGTACTCAACTATAATATACTATACTAAACTACAGTATAATATAGTATAATATACTATAGCATACTAAACTATACTATAGTCTACTATACTATACTAAACTATAATACACTATAGCATACTATACTACACTATACTATACTATACTAAACTACAGTATAATATAGTATAATATACTATAGCATACTAAACTATACTATAGTCTACTATACTAAACTATAATATACTATAGCATACTATACTATAGAATACTATTCTATACTATTCTACACTATACTATGCTAAAGCATACTATACCATACTGTAGCATACTGTACTAAACTATAATATGGCGTACTACACTACACTGTAGCATATTATAGCATACTACACTATAATATCCTGTGCTCTGCTGTTATTTAATTCAAACCCTTGCTCGATATGACGTTGATATTGGACCATTCAGCAAATTCCCAGATTGCGTTCAGTGACAAAAAATGTTGCATTATTTATTCCAAATAAACAATACCCACACATGACAGGTGCAGTACAGTGCAAATAGGATATGGTTAAACTAAACCTCCTAATACTTGCTAGATATTAGGAAAAGATAAACAAGTCAACATGAATGAAGGTAGAAGACATCATTAATACAGTTGAGAGATGTACTATATTACTGTATATATCAGTCATCAGTATAATATAGTACTGGATTGAACTCTAATATATTCCAAATATTACATCCTCAACTAGCAGTAAAGGCACAGTTTTGTTTCCATGTGAGCGGAGAGGAGGAAGCCTTAGGCTAGAGGTCAACAAGCTGTTCCATCAGCTGGATAGAAATGGAAGTCACAGCTGGAGCACAAACGAAACCTGATGTTTATTGTCACCATGGAAAGACGGGGCCAGCCACAGCACTCAGAGGGGAGCCGGGTCAATGCAAGACAGGGATTTTGAACTGCGGGTTGGAGAGGAAATTTCCATTAGATCAGCCGGCTTTTAAGTGTTATCACAGCAGAGACCAACTCTGCAGATAAAAGGTCCCGGTCCTGTTCGAGATGATTTAATCGTTTTCCTCGGGGGAAGATCACATTTAAGAGCCAAATTCAAGTCAATACAGCACACAGTACTGTGAAAATGATTATACAAAATGTTCTTTGTTGAGAAAAATATGTTCTGTTAAAAGGTCTTCTGTCCGATATTCTGAACATCAATATAGCTATTTGCTATGTAAAGATAGAATGTATACCGACCCCTTGATTGACACTTCAGACCCCCTGAAAGCCTCAATAGCACAATTCTGTTGGGTCGACGCTGGGAGCCAACATCGACGACACGCTGCTGGAGGCCCGGGCCGTACTGCTGGGCTCGCGGGAGGGAAGGGACGTACGGGAGAACCAGAACTAGGACTGAGCTGGGCAGACTTTCAGACCCCGGTGCAGTAAAATGAAAGGGTTTTCTGAAGGGACATTCTTGTGAATGTTGTGTGCTTCTTTAAGGTTCATGGTGTCCACATGAATGGAATTGACCCTGTGTTTATGTGCTGTGGACTCCTGCTTGCACAGCCTACTGTTTTGAATCAGCATGGTGACCTTTGCTGAAGCCAATGTTTTTTAAACGTTCTTGCATAAATACAAGGAACTGGACACTTATTACCTTATCACGTTCAGAATGTTCTATTTAAATCCATCGGCCTCTGCAGCGGAGCATCTTGCCTAAAGTTTCAATATACCCTCAACAACTGTTGACCTCAAGCAACATGCTCTCATCAGAATTTCGTATTATCGTCTGGTACACCAATCATCTCAACTTGCAATCCATTTAGATGAATTGTATTGCTAGTCTGGGCATGACTCTGGTCTTCTGCTCCCTTTTGAGAGTGCAGGTTTGGGGTTTTGTGAGCTCAGGGAAAGTCTGTGTCTTGCTTACTCACGTTTGTTCCAGGACATCCCATCAGCAGAGCCACAGCGCCAATCTAAAAGTGCATATTGCTGCAATAAATGGTTAAAAGTATATCATTTAAATATATGCAGGCCTAATTTAAATTACAGCTAACTTTCGCCTCAAGTTACAAATCTTACCTCCATGTAAACACCAACAACGTTTCAGTAACCATGGCCGAAATAACCCCTACTGCCCTTCATAGCATCATCCATAACATCAAAAAGGATGCTAAAATAACTGCTTGATGATGGCAATTTGTAAACAAAAGTCAGAATTCATGTTTTGTTCGGTCTGTCTGTAAGACAACAAGCAAACAACTTTTAAAATGCTTGTTTCCTGAAGTTAAGATCGACCGGTGCTTTGCTAACGTTGTTGCTCCATCAGCACTCAAAATGAGATCATCAAGGTATGAATATAGCACACAGATTGATACGTAGTTCCGTCTGGTCCCAGTACAGATGTGAGGTGTCGTGGGAGCCCATTGATGGCTACTCCATGACGATGTGATGACCACCACACCACTGAGAGACGTAGTTAAACTAGTAATGACGCTACTTGAAGCACCCTTCCTATTTCCCAACACTGATGAGTCCTGTGCTTTGAATTGCTTTGTTGCTGAAATGGGCCTTTGTCAAAGCGGGATTTGAAAACCATGAAGTGTTGTTTTGACATTACTCTTTTTGTAAATCAGATGAAGACTGGGTACTGAGCTTTAGAGGTGTTTTAAAGGTCTAGTTTAGACACAGAGCAAGGCTAGCTGTTTCCCCCTGCTTCCATGCTTTATGCTAAGCTAGGCTAACCAGGTCCTGAATCCAGCTATGTACTTAATGCTCAGGCATGAGATTGATATAAATCTTCTCATAGTACAGGAAGAAAATAATGACTACATTTTCCAAAAATGTTCATCAGACAACAACATCAGATATTTGGCGGATTAGAAAAGAAACATTAAAATGTTTACTCTTACCTCTATTCCACACATTCACATTATTGTGACTGCCATGACACAACTGAATCTCATATAGGAATTTCCACATCAGTGATCTTCCTCTGTCTATTGTCTATCACTGTAAAACAAAGGACTGTAAATACAGTAGAACAGGGCCCCTGGTGCTGGACTGAATCTGGTTTGTTCAGTGAATTACAGCCAAACCTCTTCTCTCTCTGTTCCACGTCTCACCACTCAGCTTTCCTGCTGTAGCTCTGCCCAGTATGGAAATGCATTTCTGTTTTCAGAAAATCGATTTGGGGAAACTCCAGCCCGGAGAAAGTCATTCCCACCATCTATCATCCACGCAGCTGAGCACGAGAGGGCAATGAGGGAAACCAATCAGACAATGAAGGTGGAGTTAAGGTTACTGCAGTTTTTGATTGGCGTCTGTTACATCATTTCAGAAATTTAAATAAAATGTGTTTTTTCTCAGCGTTCCCAGGAAAGAACAAAAAACCTGAAATACTGAGAGCTGCTTCTCCATCTCTTTACTACATCCTACGCACAGCTTCACACTGCCCACCTCTTCACCCTTCAGGGTGGATTAGGAGTCTGAACTCGGGCTTTTCATTTCCCCTCCTCTGCAGGAGCTTTGAGGAGCCGTGTCGCCTCAGCAGAGAACAATGAAGGTATAATAAACGTATCACATTCAGGGTGAAACAAACTCGCCTTTAAAACAAGATCTGTTGAGGGTTAAAGCAATCTGATGTATGGATTGAGAGACGCTAGTTAATATGTTAATATTGCCTCCCTCTGGTAGATACAATCTTAAAAAGACACGGTCCAAGAGAGCACAAGGCCGTATGAAGCAATGATCAAAATAGTAGATGATGATCTGGTCTAAGGCAATTTAAGGGGAACTGCTTGGACTCTACACATCTCAGTTTGTTTCCAGGTGTTTCTTTATCTGTGAAATGTCTCTTGAATCAGCGTCTGTTGGGTGTGAATGTCCCGCTCTCTCATGTCCCGCTCTGCTCTGCTCTGAGCTTACCTTTTTTCGTCATTTATTCATAGCTTCACCTTTCTCTCATTTCAGACATCTTATCTTCCTGCCCTTACGTCTTTCTTGTGATTGTCTTATGAGTTTCACCTGTTCCTCCTTTGTCCTGCTGTCCCCTGTCCCCTTGTTATCTCCCTTATTTCCTTGTGTACTTAGTCCCAGTTCTCCTCTTGTCCTTTGTCAGTTCCTAATCGTTGGACCTATTGCTTTATTTGGAATCTGTATGCATTTCTCTACAATAAATCACGGCATTGATCCCGCTGTCTGCATTTGGGTCCAATCCCTGTTCCACTGCACTGTGACATCTGGGGGTGGAGTTAGAAAGAAATGAGCTGACTCGACCTCTGTCGCCCTCTCATCTCTGCTTGAGGCTCCAGGCCAGCGTGTGAAATACAAGGGGTTCCGGACCTCCCCGAAAGCCCTTGTATTTCACTTGATTGGCACTTCAGGGGAAAAATCTTGAAAAAATGATTTGTCAGTTGCAGTTGTCACAGAAAAGTCTTTGAAATGCGTGTTATGTGCAGCAGTCAGTCTACAGTGGAACAACAATTCATCAAAAACGTACTGTTTGATCAGAGTGAGCCCATCCCACACTGGAAACAAACACGATGCGAAAGGTGAGCTTCATGCTTTGTTTAAAGATCTGTTGTGATGTGGAACATGCTTCAGTTTTACAATAGAAAAGACTTTAAGGATGAAGACAAACCTGCATTTTGTCAAATGCAGGTTTGGTTAAGTTACCCAACTCTAGTGAACTTCGGCTTCTCCCTATAATGATAATCCAAACAGGGTTAGGTGTGGAGCCATACTATTGTTCCGACGGCCCATTATTAAACCACGATAGTAAAATGTTCCAGTGGACCAAAAGCCCATTGCTCATGATATAGATACTCTCTCTGCAACGAATGGAAGCACATGGCTAATTAGTATGCAGAATGACATCATTAGACCTACTTGGTCACAATATTTCTTCCGACTCCTCATGTCTAAACCTCTAGCCAACCCAACCGATGAAGGCAACGAGTACTAGCCACTCAGAGTCAGAGACGCGGGTCATGCCTTCGCCATGTGGGGGAAAAATTGGGTCCTTCTGCATAATAATAATGTTCTTCTTTTAGTTGCACAGAGAATGTATTTTCAGAGCAATGGGCCTTTGAAAATATGGGGACGTTTCTTTTTGGGATAATGGACAATCGGACAAATGGGCTTTCAGTCTAATGGGGCATATTTGGACTATTGGTAGTAATGGGCAGTCAGAACAATGGGCTGTCCCCTTGGGGCTCTGGTTACACCTGAATGGTAAAAGGACTACTTGTACTTGTATAGCGCCTTTAGTCTTCCGACCACTCAAAAGCGCTTTAATGCTACATATCGTTCACTGTTTACACCATCATACACTGATGGTAGGAGCTACCAGGCAAGGGGACACCTGCCCACCAGGACTAACTGACATTCTCACAACATTCATCCGTCGTAGGCACAGCTTATGGAAGCGGTTTGGGGTTAAGGGTCGTGCCCAAGGACACATCGACGTGGACTGGTGGAGCCGGGGATTGAAGAGTTAGTTACATGTAATGAAATACTCGCCTGTCTTCAGATAATCAACAGTTCTGTTGATTATGAACACCTTCACTTGTCCGTGTGTTCGCATCATTAACTCTGGATTTTAGAAACACGGTAGCTCAGGCTGAAATGCATACATGCTGATCAGTGTGTGTGTGTGTGTGTGTGTGTGTGTGTGTGTGTGTCTGTGTGTGTGTGTGTGTGTGTGTGTCAGCAGAGTGGACCTTAGTCCCAGCTCATCAGAGCAGCTATCAGCCTCAACAGTAACAGATGGCGCTGACTGCTGCCTTTAGCCCGTTTGTTACTGAAAGAAATAAACCGATAAATAAGAAACATCACTGCACTGACACCTGTGAGACCCAAACAATGTTTAAAGGTGTTCAGAGGCTACTCAGAGGTGTGTGTGTGTGTGTGTGTGTGTGTGTGCCTGTGGGCAGCAGGATGATGGATCCTGATGGAGCATATAGTGAGCTGAGCAGCAGAGAAGCTGTAATGGAGGCAGTCACATATAAATTGATCTCCTTCTGTTTGAAGTGATTTTTTTGTACATCCTTTCGCTCATTTTTAATGTCCACATGTGGGAAACATGATGAACAACTGCTCTCTGCTGTGACTTCCTAAAAGCCTGTTGTGCCTCTCAACAGCAGTTATCCTTAGTGTTTTGGATCAGCAGCACAGTACATGGAATTGTTGTTGGATCCATTTAATTGCAGCATCATTTATACTTGTCCAGCAGGCTACACAGTCATACCACCACTTGGAGATTCCCATCCTCTCCAGGTATTTTCATGTTGTCATTGAACATATTGAAACAGTTGTGTATCATGTTCTTCAGACAGAACCATGGACGTCACCCAGTGGTTCATTGACTGCTGTTTCTAAGCCTTGAGTTTCTCATTTTTGCTGTGACCATCTTGGTTTTTGGTCGTAACCTTCTTGGCTTTCAGCATTCAGAACTGACTGGTTGAGTTAAGTAGAATGAGACATTTTCAGACGTTACAATTCATTTTCATGAACTGGAAACTCACTGTGAAAGGGTTAAAGTTGTAGATGAAAACACGGGCAACTCCCAGACCGGACAACGCGGTGATAGCGATCTGTCAATCACTGTGTAGCCCCGCCCCTAAATTATCCCCTGCTTTATGGTCTGTTTGACTCTAGATGGAGCATAATGTACTAAATGAACATCATGCTGTATTGAAGAAGACTGTAAACTAGAGATTGAGACCATAAACTCATGTTTACAATGTTTACTGAGGGAATAAATCAAGAGAGAAGTAGAGTCATTTTAGACTAGACTTCGATACAACCAGAGGAGTCGCCCCCTGGTGGACACTAGAGAGAAGTAGAGTCATTTTAGACTAGACTTCTCTACAACCAGAGGAGTCGCCCCCTGATGGACACTAGAGAGAATGCAGCTTTAACGCACTTTTGCATCGGCCTCACTTTTCAGCTTGAAGGTTGCCCTCTGGACAGAACATCTTTTTACAGGCGGTGTGATTGCACACAAGTCAATAGAGATTTGCGTTCAGATCCAAATTACAGTTGAAGTGGCACCAGCTTGTCTTATGGTCACTGTGTGTAAAGATAAATAAATAATGAAAGGAAAAAAAGAGATAAAACCCTTCCCTTGTATTTCATAGGTGAGGAACAAAGTGCAGAGAAAGCTGTAGACAAGGTTAAACAAAGCTGTAGTGTTACAGAAAGTCGGGGTTGTTTATTCTGGAGCGATGCTGACTCCGAAGGTTAATTACAACTCTAACCTTTGCGCCTTCCTCCTCCACCTCCCCTTATTTCTCCCTCGTCTTCCTCCCCCACTCTTCATTTCAGCTTGCTGACTTTAAAGCCACAAAAGAACAGAAGCAGTCAAACCTGATAGGATAGACAGCCTTCTCCTCTATCAAATAACTTTCTTGTTTCCATCTTGCTCTGATATTCAACTTCTATCCCTTCACCACCACTTTATCTCCTCCTCCTCTTCTGCTTCCTCCAGTCCAACCCCTCCATCCCTTTGTTTGTCGTTCATTAGCTTTACCTCCTCCCCCTTTCTCCTCCTGGCCAAACTGACTCATTCTCCCAGAGAGCAATAACATCTGTTTACATGTGTGTGTTCTAACCGCGAATTAGACACAATGCTCTTTATTACTCCATCTCAGCGCAGCTCTAAAGTGCTGCAATTACTGCACTCTTCAGTAGCGAAGCTCAGCCTCACCTCCCTCGCTCCTGTTGTTCTTTGTAACAGATAATAATGGCAGCATTGTGTGAAACTTGGAGTCCATCTAAAGCTACATCCACACTACTACGTTTCCATTTTAAAACGCACACCTTTTGCTACGTTTACACTGAGCGTACCACATCACTCCAGAGTTCTAGAGCACCAAAATCAAAGGAGTTTGGAAACGCTACTGAATCCGGATAAGTTTGAAAGCTCCGGGTTTACCTCGTAGTGTGGACAGCCGTAACCGCATAGGTCTGTAAACAATGACGTGGACACGCGCTTCCGCTATTGATTGGATCTTAGCAGTTGTGACGTGTCCTTCCCTGATTCGTCACGCCCCTGTCACATGACAAACAAACTACTAGTGATTCGTTTCAACATGGATACTGAATTACAAGCGTTGCTGACCTTATTTCCTATATAAGCAGCTGCTGAGCAGTTAAATTCTGCATTTTATAATTCTTCTACTGCCGACATGAGGAGGAAGCAGCTGTTATTGGAGCGATTGGCGAGCTGCGTGTCCAGCGGCGTTATCAGCCCTACGGAGCGGACGTCTGAAGTCAATGGAGGACTTTCCTTTTCTTATTAATGCTTATTTTGTTCTGCATAACTATTGTAAAGTCCACAAAGAAACTGTAAGGAACAAAATCATAAATGCTCTCCAGTACAACTTCAGCCACCAGCAGAGCTGCTAGTGAGACAACAGACAACAACAAAACCGAGGAAACGAGTGATGTGTGTTGACTACATTTATTGACCCATAATCTAGTAAACCTTGATTTGTAAGTGTTAGGGTAAGACCTGCAGCCGTGTAACGAACCTTTGTCCACTTAATCTGCCTGTTTGAGGAGAAGATTTTATTAAAGCTCGACCTTCTATTATTAAAAAGTACCATAATAGTCGTTTTTTCTGTAATTAAGCAACCAATCTACTTCCTGTTTACACCCACATGCCACGTGTACGTTAATAGTCATGTGACGTTCGTTTTGAGGAATGTTAGTCGTGACGAAAATCCTTTTTAAAACGGTGCTGAAGTGTGTGGACGGAGATCGTTTTTGTTTTGAAAGCGGTTTTGAATGGAAACGTATTAGTGTGGATGCAGCCGAACTGATTTGAAGACCGCATTATCGATTTCAAGAAAACAGAAAAAGATGACGTCGGTTGAAATTGACTTGAAGAGTGTGAGAAATGGATGGCGATCCCTAAGAAATCATATAACATTTGTGTTATTTTTCTAATGTTTTATACTGTAAATATCTATAAAGGAAAAAAAAGTCCCCTGAACAGTATGAGCCAGATCATATGTCTGAAGTGTAATAAACTAGGACTGCACATCAGTCACAGAGGGTCATGTGGATGATGGGCATTAAAAGACTGGAAGGAATTTACTGAGTAACTCAGAAATTCATAATTCTGGCCTAACGCTTGACATAAACACCCTTGGATGTCACTTTAAATCATTTGTATTCCACAGTTTAAGGTCAGTGGCTGATGAAACAGTTTTTAAATGTGCTTGGCTCGAGAGGCTGCCACGCTCACAATGTCATGTGCCCAGAGTGGAAAGACAACAAAACGTGTGCCCAAAGCCTTTGGGCAATCCATTCGGATGGCACAAATTTGATGCCAAGTAAGGCTGATTGGCCCGCGGTAATCTGATTGGCTACTTTCAAAGTGCTGTAGTCGTCATTTGCTAGGAGGCCGAAACCAAACCGACCGAGCTGATAATTGTTTGGATCTCCAGCATGAAACTGCTCTGTTGTCAGAGAAGACACTCGTTTAGCTGTAATTTATCGTTACATGTTGACGTTGATAAACCGATATAATTAATGAAACATTTAAACGTTTTATGAATTATAAACTATTTAGATTTACAGAGTATGAGTTTACAGAGCAAACATCTTCAGGAGAATGTAAGCTGTAGAACACTTTGATCTGAACTTCCCCTGATGTGAGATCACGTTGAGCTGCGGTAAAACTAGATCCTGCTTTTAAACAGGGTGGGCAGCCCTGCTCCATGTGAAGCAGCAAAATAACAATGAATTTGATGACAACCATATCGTTGATTCTGACATCCAGCTGCATGCTCACTCAGTCTACTCCACTCCCGGATCTGGTCTTGCAAGATTGCCCTCCAGTGCAGAATGGTGTGACTGTTGCAGAATTAAGTGTATGAAATATTCAGCGAGTCCTTCTCTTGTTAAAAATCTCCCCGAGCCGGTGAGAGTCCACTCCCTTTGTCCAAATGCACGCAGCCCCTTCTCCTCCGGCTGTCAGGAAGCCTGTGAGCAAACGTTAGAAAGGCGTCATTAAGTATTCTGACGGCAACATTTTGTTTGTTGTTTGGCTCTGTGCTGCTTCTACTTTGATGGGGAAATGAGACGTTCTGGCATGCAGACCAGGGGCTTTATTTTCAGCGCTGCCAGATCTTTGGCACCCTACAATTGGCCACACTGTGGATAAAATAGCTTGTTATGTTTTTTTGACGATATTTATTCGTCGTTGTCCTTTTATTTCGTGGCTCAAATGCAACGAAAACATAAATGTAAAAAATATGGACAGCTAAACAATTCAACAATAAGTGATCGTCCAGTATTAGACTTTAAAACGTGATCATTTCTCATCTAAAGTAAGACCGGTACGGACGTGTACGGAAGTACGGCGTTGTACAATAGCTTAAAAGTACATCAAATAGCAGGACAGAGACTCTAGAGGTTTAAAATGGACGCTACAAATGCAAGCATCTCCGATCGGTCCCGTGGTGACATCAGTCAACACCTTTAATAGCTTGCAGACGCAGACGCCAGCGGTGCTTTGGTTTATTGAGTGACCGTGTTAAAAGGAGACTCTCAGCTGACTGCGTTGGTGGTTACTCGTAGTGACGTCTGCTATATATATTATATATATATATAATATATATATATATATATATATATATATATAATATATACATATTCATCTGTGTTCATTATCTATGCCAACCGTTTACACACATTCGGCTCAAAGTCATCAGTTAACGTTGTCACTCGTTAAACTGAAACACTTGTTGTGATCTTGTAGGAATTCTGTAGAACTTAAGTCCGTTGTCGGAATATCGACTCGGACAATCGAACGTGCAGCGACCACACATTTTGATGATGGTGCCACTTTTAATTCAATGTTTAAAGCTCGCTAGCTCGTCTGGGTGGCTGGGGCAAAACGCTACTTGCGTTGCCAACATGCTCAAGCATATTTTTGATGTCGGCTGTGAAAGGGTCTATAGTCTCCTGAAAACTATGCACATAAATTCTGCCTCCTCTGCTGATCTCCATGTCATCCGAAGGGACTCGGCCTGGTAATCTGCTTATTTTGTGCATGCCCATTAAGCTTGACAGAGGCATCCAGCTGCATACGAATGTACTCTGTGCACTCTGACAGAAACATAACGTGGCCTCAGAACACGAATAGAGTTCTCATGCTCGAGGTCAAAGCTAACGGGTAAAAGTGTGTTTTCGGTAGTTTATAGGTTTCAGATAAGAGAAAGCATGCATCTCCTCCTGTGTGTCGTTGTGGGCAGACAGCTTACTGGTGCTATCGTTAATGTTATCAATGTCACCTGTGCTTTTCTGCTGTAAAAAAGCTCTACTGTGATTACTTAGTGATCACCTGACCTTTCCTCTGGAGCCGTCATCGGTTCAATTTGTTCATCCTCAGCTATACTGTGTTCAGTGCTAATTAGCAAATGTTAGTGTTAGTTAATATTAGCATGCTAACATGCTAAACTCAGATGAGTGATGAATGGTGAACAGAACATAACACACCCTGGTATTAGCATTTAGCTCAAAGCTAACTGTAAACTTTGGAGATCTTTACACACTGCAATTAATTCCAATTCAATATATTTTTTCAAAGTGCTGTTTTTGTCATGAGTACTTTAACACAGAAAACATATCATGCAGCAAAAAAGCATCACATTTTTTTCAACCAGTCACGTTGTGTGGAATGGACTTATTGAAAACATACTGAACTACAACAACAGGAAGTCTTCGTAGTCCGAACCAAGACCGCAAACTTTATTGCTCCTTTCAACCTCGACAAAAGGAGCGCAGACCAGATCCTCTCCTTCTGTTCTTACCTTTCACAATAAAAGCCCTAAACACCGCGCAACTGTTTACCAGAGGGAATTCAATTTCACTCAGAGCATTTTACTAAAAGGAAACTCAATAAATAGCTTACGGTAGCTTAGCCTTTACCACAATTTACCTCACACAGCCAGATGCTCCCCTGCCTGCGCAAATCTCTTGTAAGCCTTTCTTCAAAAAGTGTTGCAGCTGTTGCAAATGTGCATCGCTGCCGGTATGAATAGTTTTGATGCAAAGTATTTCTCATTTTTGTGGCGTTTATTCATCACGCCTTCGTTATGTAAAGGCCTTTGCTCTTGTCTTATACAAGACCTAAACAATTAACCGTTTTGCTAAAATGCGTACTATTTTGTGTCGTTTTTAATTGCTTCTGAGAGTCGTGATACCATGAGCATGGAGAAATCCTGGGCTCCTCTGTTCTGGCTCTGGAGACACTGCTCTCCATGCCGCTTTGCGTCTGTCACTGAATGTCTTGATTGGTTTTTATGCATTCTAATCGATTCACTTGTCTGCTTCCATATCTACAAATGCATGTGTTGCTCTGCCACTGTCATGTGACAGTTCCTTTAACAAGCACTGGTTATGTCAGCCTGCCGTTGTCCCCATTGTGTGTGTGTGTGTGTGTGTGTGTGTGTGAGTGTGTGTGTGAGTGTATTTGAGCCTTTGTGGTTTCTTGCTCTGCCCAGTGGGACCAGTTAGCAGCTGACTAGCTCTGATAGCAGACTGTCTAGACTTCCACTGACGAACATTGGGAAGTCATTGACACAGTGAGCTTCGTCGGGGGTGGGGGTTCAGTTTGATAGGCAGGGGTTTGGTGTAGCACCCAGAACACACAGCATGCTATAATGTCCTTAAATCGGCCGTGAATAGTACACAAACAGCAGAGGACCGGGCTTAGAGGGACGACACTCACTGGAAGTTGGGATCTGCGTGACGCTTAATTTGCTTGTAGAATTGTACGTGTGAGCGCCTGTGTGTTGATGTGTACGCATGTATTCTATTGTGTGTATAAGTGTGTCTGTGTTTGTTGAAACTTATTGTGCTCATCAAAAAAAATACACGCTGACACATAGCTTTTGTTTCATACATAATACTTTTGTCTATTTATGGGACATCAGTTCCTATTTGTGCTGTGTCCTTCTCTCATGTATCCTCACACAACAGTTGGTGTGATATCCTGTATAAAGTTACTCAGACAGCAACACGTGCTCATTACATGCATAGGCCCTTTCAAAATAAACTTCTGTCTTCACAAGACAATCACACTACTCAGCTTGGTTTAAGCTACAGAACAAACTAAACTAGGTTTAGGAACAGATCGGGAAAAATTAAAGATCATTGTTTGGGTTAAAACGACCACTAAAGTGCCTTCACTGTATTACACAAGTTAGGTGACATTAGTCTACATTCACTTCTCGTTGAGTCACGGTAGGTAACAAGAGCCAGCGAGTGCAAAACCGTTGTCTTTAGAACATATTCGTCTTTTGGTACTTTTGTTTTGGTTCATTGTTAAACTATAAACTGATAGAGTAGACCTTCTCCCCCTTTTGTTCTAAAGAATGGTCTGATCAGCCTTTATTTACTGTAAGTCCCCGTTTCTGTTGGATCTTTTAGGCTTTTGTTCTTCGTTTGGTCAGTTTGGTCGGATCACTTCCATTCACTTCTAGTTTATTTTAAGTTAGCGTATTCTGAGTTTGGCTCGGGGTTTTGCACATTCTCCTCGTGTCAGCTTGGGTTCTCCTCCGGATCCTTCTCCTTCCTCTCACGCTATCCAGCCGTCGGTGTGAATGTGAACGTGAAGAGTCTGTTTCCGTGTTTCAGCCCCGTGATTGACTGACGACCTCTCCAAGGTGTACCCTGCCCCCCCCCCCCAGCCCCCTCCCCTCGCGACCCTGTGAAGGATAAGCTGTCCCGCATAATGGGTGGATGGATTTTTGGGTCAATAAAATCTTCTTTCTGATGCCTGCCACTTCAGACCCTCACACAGGAGCTTCGATCAATGCCAGCAATGCATTTTGTGAACCAGTACTCAGCAGACACCCATCACAGGTAGCTATCTTACCTGGAATAATGGATGTTGCACTGATAGAAGGTGCTGTAAGCACCAGTAATGAGAATTTGATTCAATACTCGCCTTAGGCCTGGAAGATGGGACAAGCAACAAACACGTCGCCCCTGTGTTGGTGCTGCCTGCCGTGTTCGCCTCGTGTCTCCAGCGCGTGAGAACAGTCATTAGCTGCTTCGCCCCGGGGCTGCCTCAGGATGAGGATAATAAAACATGAACATTGTTGGAAAGGTAAGGGATAAACAAAACAAACCGTGTGTCCCTGGGCAGGTGACATGAGGGAAGAGTTCTTCTCAGAGTTTGTTGGCCTACTTTCTACCTGTCATTAATATGCGAACAGTTGATTGTGTCAGAATCCGATTAGATGGATTACATTTGCACCTGAAGATCATTTATTGAATCAATGATTGGTCAACGAGTTCCTTCACTTTTAAAACGTTTTGTACCTTTGCTGATGGATGTGTAAAACCATCTGATTGCCACAGTGTAGCTGCTGAATGTTCTGAAACATCATTTATTGTTGACATTGCTACGAGTCCAAACTTGAAGAACGAATACAGTTGCGTTTCGAACTGGAAAGGAAAACATTGGCGGGGCAGGTGAATAAGGATTTCCTAAGACGCCAATAAACATGTGGACCTGCACTGCTGAGCTCTATTAGCATGTAGTTAGACCACACTGTCAAAGCACTATTAACGATTGATCCAAGCTCCATTCAGAAGATAAGCATTTTAAAAGTTGTTTGCTTGTCAGCCTGCGGACAGAACAAAGCATGAATTCCGACTTTTTACAAATCTACACCATTAATTAGTTATTTCTGCATCCTTTTTATACAATTATTGCAAATGAATCACAACTAAATTGTTTATGTTGGGTTCATACAGCTGTAGTAAACCAGCCGACATGTAGCACGCTAGATACAGCAGCTAGCGCCACCGCATGATGTTACGAACCCGCGTTTGGGTTCAAGCTGCATCTATGACAGCAACATGTATAAAGCAGCGATGGTGGTTATTTCGACCACGTTTGATGAAACGTCGCTGCTGTCTACATGGAGGTGAGGCCGCCCTCCTGAGACGCAAGTAAACACAAATGATCCCGCGGTCAAACTCACGTAACGCGAGGTATGAAAATACATCACAACACGTTGTAAGTAATCCAATTTGTGTGCCAATCGGTCTGTTGCCTTTCGTTGCATGTTTTTGCCTGTTTCCTGAATTTGTTGTGTCTTTCCTGTTTTGAGTGAAGCGCTTTTATTCTGAAGGCGGCTCTCCGAGTTGAAACGGAGGTAGATCTGTGCGAAACGAGAGGAAAAAAGGTTCAGAGAATATGACGGTTTTGAACGTGTAGAAACGGTTACGGCATTGGTACCCCCCCGAAGAGGCACAAGCTCTCACGTTGTTTGTGTGATTTGAAATAAATTGTACAATCACCAGTTAAGTGTCGACCATCTTTCGGAGGGATAAGATACACATGTTGTCCATAAAAAACATTTTTAGGTCACAATATGTCAATGTTGTGTTTACCGCTCAGAAACAAAGCAATGAGAATGACAAAGAGAGAAAGTGTGTGTGTGTGTGTGTGTGTGTGTGTGTGTGTGTGTGTGTGTGTGTGAGAGAGAGAGAGAGAGAGCGAGATCTGAGTGTAAAGCAGTCAATGCCAGTCAGGGGATATTGCTCTGCAGCTGAGAACCTCTTTCATACATAATGCTGCAGAAGTACTTTTCCTCCTCCCTCGTCATCTGCTCGCACACACATACACACTTCCTGAATTACACACCACAGATGACCTTATGATCACGAGACAGAACCCCGGTCACAGAGACCGGCCTTACTGACAAAGACACAGCGTAGAGAGTGGGGGGGGGACATCTATGTGGCTGATGAGCTGTGGTGAAAGCTGCTCTATCAGTGCAACATATCCAGCGATATCTTCACACAGACATGCCTATAGACCCAACGTTTCATTGAATACAGTAGACTACTCAACCCTGCAGTTACACATTGTCATGAAGCAACATCGGATAACTGAATATTCTTTATTAGCAAAATTGACACTATACGATGTCAGATCTCACCGCCCTCTTACGATCCTCATACATCTCTGTTCTTAACAGCTTTGAACCCTGCTCCTCTTTGACACATAGTATCTCGTATTTGAAGCCCAGCACATGGTATAGATCCCTCACGCCTACTTAAGGAAGTGCTGGACACCATCGGGCCCAGTGTTTTATCAATAATGAATAACTCTCTGGTTAATGGTTGTGTCCCAGCTTACTTCAAACACAATGTCATACACTCTGATCAAAAGAGCCAATTCAGCAGACAACTCATCTACAAGCAATGCCTTCGGGCCGTATGTAGTTATCAAAGTCATCTTTGATTCTGTTCTTTTTAAATTTCATAAACAGTCCAACTGCAAAACTGAAATTATTCCTGCCTGTTAAAGATTTGCAAACTTTAGCTCAAGCTTTGACTTCCTCTTGCATTTCTTTCTATGTAGGAGTCATTCAGTCTCACCTGCAGCTTGTTAAGCCCTAAGCCTATTTGTAGGCCTCTCCTTGATTATTGCATACCCATAGTAAAGAGAGTGTATTTCGTCTAAATATAAGGTGTATTTTAATAGTTTTGATATTTTAGAAAGCTGACACTTGTGAGATTTGTTCAGATTTGTAAATATCAGTATATATGTTACTGGTTAAGAGAACATTAAGATGGAACACAGCACAAATTGAAATTCTTTATCTCCGATTATAAATTAATCCAATTTTGATAACATATTTTTTTTAATGTTGTAGTTGAAAGCTCAAACCTCTCCCAGATCATAGCCCAATGGGTTGAGAGTCTCTCTGCACAATGTTTTCTTTGATAAAGTGAAGCATTCAAGAGCTAGAGAGGTTAGAGTGCAGAGATTTCAGCCGAGGTCAACCAAAATGTCATTTGGTTCCAGCTGTTCCATTGTAAGTTTATATTGTATATAATTATATATTTCACTTCTTTTATGACTAATAGTGTTCAATCTATCATATGCAGCAGTTTGGCATAATTTAGAGAGCCTGGATCCTCTCTGAGCCTGTTTATGTCTGTCATCCATGGGATTTTCTCATCTGGCTTCCAGTCCATGTCTCCTAGCTCAGCCTATGGTTGGTCGATTTCAGTCAATGGACCCTCCTTAGAAGCGTCTGAGTCCTGGCTATTTAACAGACCCATCATAATTTTGATTGACAGAAGTGTTAGCCAGTAAGGAGTAAAACCGTGGCGCGTCGCCTGAAACGTGCGGAAAAGAGCGCCTAAAATCAAATCCCTTCCCCCACGGCGCCTTGCTAGACAGACCCTTGTTTCTACATGGGGACATTTCAGAGACGCACCGGAAATATGTAGAAATACTGTTGATGGAATTAAGCGGCGATTTACAGCAGAACAACGAAAAGGTAAGGAGCTTTGGATGATTTTGAAGGATATTACGCATTGTATTTCTGGTGTTTGTTTGCTCACAGCCTTGTGAGGGTTTACCGAAGAGACGATCTGATGGTAGTTCTGGAATTTGTGTCAAATGCTCGTGCTTTTTGTTATCTCGGTTGTCTATGCTAACCGTTAGCTTTGTTATGCTAACTCGGAGAAGAGCAAGTTATGGCTAGAAATACGTGATTTTGTGATAAATCTTTTATTTGCGTATAATAGTTGTGTAGAATGGTGTTTGGAGTTTGTAAAAATGTCTTAGATTGTTTGTTTTACCCAGATTTTTAATTTTTTTTGGGATATAAAATATTCATATTCATAAATGTACACATGCATAAATGTACTTTTTTCGACGGTAAATGCTACAGCGGACCCAAATTTGGGTCCGTTGGGCTTAATGTAGCAGCTGGAGTTCTCACTGGTACTGGGAAAAGAGACAATACCTCCTCTGTACTGTCCTCTCTCCACTGAAATACAGAATTGATTTTAACATAAAAAAGGACTTCTAAAGCACCAGGTTACATCTCTGAACTGCTCATCCTCTATTCCACCTCCCAACCACTGAGATCTGGAGCCCGATCCATTCCACACACTGTTCAAAACAGAAGGTGATCGAGCGGTTTCATCTGTCGTCCCTAAACTGTGGAACAGTTTATCACTGACGGGTATCATTCCTCTCCACTGATACCTTTACAACCAGCCTGAAGACACATCTGAATACTTTTCTTTAGTCTCTTCATCATCATCATGAAGACAGGCCGAACCACACTCTGTTATGTATTTGTTTGTATTCTATTTTGTTCAGTTATTATGTCCTTTTATTAATGTACTTATTTCTGGTCATATGCAACTGTCTAATATTAGCAAGAACTACGTTACAGTACAATCATTTAGCAGACGCTTTTATCCAAAGCGACTTACAATTCAGTATCTATCTACACACCGTAGACACAGCTACGGGAGACATTTTGGGGTTAAGTGTCTTGCTCAAGGACACATCGACAGGAGACTAGCAGAGCAGGAGCCGGGGATCAAACCGCCGACCCTGTGATTTAAATGCGGCTCTGCTCTCCACTTATCCACGGTCACCCACTAAACTTAACTAAAATTAGCAATGCACATTTGAGGGAAAATGTATTGCCACCTGGGTTATTTCTGGGAACATTTCTTCAGTATTGTTTTGCAGTTTAAAAGTGCTTAAAGATACGGTTGTGGCTATGCATTGAAATCCTCTTGGCTTGATACATTTGCTTATTGACTTTCTGACAGCCTAACTTAGCATAAAGAAAAGGGAAAGTTGTGTGTGTATGAAGGCTAAACGTGTTAATTAGTGAGGTTCAGAGGTATTGATAAGAGTATTGTTTGACAAAGCCAGGTGAGCTGTTTCCTCTTTCTTCCAATTTTTTATAAAAGCTAATCGGCCTCCCGGCTGTAGGTCCAACACACAGACATGAGAGTGGTATCAATCGTCTCAATCAACGTCAATGTAAGAACTAGTTCCCACAATGTTGAATCATTGTTTTTAAATTACTGTGAGGAACTTTTAACTGGTTATGAATTAAACACTGATGCCTCTACGACACACGTAAGTCAACGAGACAATCAGAGAGAAGATTGTCAATTTCTACATAGTTATTGTTAAGGGCGGCTTGTCATTGGTGCCACCAATGACTCCAGTTCAGACTCTAAGCACGGCCTCCAGCAGCAGACAGACCACTGCGGACAGACCCAGTTCTGGCTCATCTCTGGTGTGTGGTAACACTACCGCATTTCTCCACAGGGACCGCCAAAATCAACACAAAAGTAAAGTTTCTCATAGTAGCTTTAAGGTATAGATAGCATCATGATCAAATAATGAAAATGCCTATACGCCTATACTACTACTATATGACCACAGCATTAAATGATCATGCCACTAGCATGACTAGAAATGGACAGTTTGGTTAATATCCTGCTGCCATCCTCCATTCCTACCTTTTGTTTTTACGTGTAGACTTGTTTGGAAGACAATAGAAAGGTAAAAACGAGAAGAGAAGATCTACAACTGATCTTTGTTCTTGTTGTGTCCCATTTACAGCTGCAATGACCCAGTTTCTTGCAATGGACCATTAAAGTTTCATCCTCTGTTAAACAGTATTAGAGAGATAAAGAAGGAAAGAGCGGAAGAAAGACAAATAAAACACAAGACACAGTAAAGACAGAATTACTTTGTCTGTACTTTTAACAGACCATGGAGAATAGCAAGGGACAGCAATTTGCCAAGTAAGTTGAGAAATATTGGGAAAACTCAATTTGGTTTATACAGCAAAAGTAAAGTATCTTCGCCATGGTGTAAGATCATTCTGACTGTCTGCTTGGCGGACATGAAGAGCAGAACTGCCCACCTATTGTTGCTGTCAGTCTGGGTTTGTCTGCATGTCTTGCTGATGATACTGCTTTTGGGATTGTAATCCTGCAGTCTAACTGGAAGCAGCCCCAAGAACAACTCATGAATACCAACTGCAAAATGTGTTATATAATGTGATTGTCAGTGAAAAAAAGTTAAACATGGATGGAAGCCCATTCTGTTTTCTATCCAAGGCACCTGTCAAAGCAACCCCATGTTCACTGCACGTTGATTGGTTTTGTTTAAATCCCCACTACTGAGGAGCAATATCAGTTAAGGGAGGTTGTGCATCATTACCTCATTTTGTCGAGGGGCACCAATTCAAGGGCCCTCAGAGGGCCATAAATGACAGCCTGTTGAGACGTCTCTGGGTCGTTGGCTTTCAATCGTTAAAATGTTCTTACAGTCTAAAAGCAAAAGCCCACCTCCTCCCCTGCATCTCATACCCTCCTCAGCCCCTCAGTCCATATACCGGTCCAGTCCATTCAGTGAGCCTGAACCTTACCCGACTCTGCCCCTTTGTTCTGCCTCTGCTTCCATGTCTTCCTGCCCACTCGTATCTGAACCTGCCTTCCTGGAAGCCTTTATCCCACTCCTCATTTTAAATAAATCAGGTTGATCCAGCAATGTTTCTATCAGTTTTGTTTGTTTTGTACTGCAGTCAAAAATGAAAATTCATAGTAGCAATATAGAAGATATAAGTATTAGATGTTAGCTGTATTGTGATAATTAGCTGATGATTTCTACCCCTACATTGTCAAACTGTCAAACTTTTGTGTTGGATCTGTTTTGTTAGTTTAACAGTCAAACAATGTGAAACATTTTGGGAAATAAATCTAAATTTGACAATGCAACTTAAATGAAATGTCATTATCTTGATAGTAGGGCTGGGATTTTCCTTACTCTACCTCGTTATGAGACACTGAGGTTTGGTTCCTCGTTACATTCTGGAGTAAATCAAACTGCAGAGGGCACTAGTAGAGTTTGTAGGAAGTGGGAGAGGGTTTACATCTCAGACTTCCTTCTCAGCTGAACCAAATTAGTTTTAAGATTTGTCTTGAAAAGTTTTTTTATGCTTTCTGAGATGTGAGGACTCACTGCTGATGGTCAACATCTGTCATCATCCACAGAGACTACAGTTTTATTTGGTGATTTAATATCAGCACTGATGTCTCCATGGTGTTTTAAATACTGGATATAATAATTTAGGGTTGTTACGATTTCCTCTCCAGTTTTCCAGAAGAAATTCGCAGTGATTTTATTTTATTTTTATCCCATTCCAAGGTATGATGATTCCATCTAAAAGCACCTACCCGTGTCCCGGGAGAGAGAAATGTGAGGATTAGAGGATGCTGAATCAGTTCTCTGCTCCCACGGTGTCGGGGACAGAATGATGTCTGTAAGGCTTCACTATTTTATCAGCCACTTCTGCCTACGCTGCAGAAAATGTCCATTTTAAAAGTACAGTACACCTCAAAATAAAAATGCAGTCATTATCTGCTCCCCGCACGTCCAATGAAGTTCCTTTGAAGTAGGTAGGACCAATAAAAACAGTGAGATTATTATCATGATTTCCTCTTCCATCTCAAACTTTTGAAGGGCCATCTTCCTGCAGCCACAGAAAAAGCATAAAATATCCATCAAATTAGTGCAAACAGCTTATGCAGCATAATTCAAGAGTTATGTGTCCAAACTATTCCAAAAGTCGACCTCCTTATTTCCTGTAGGATCGTCTCTTCACTATCAGTCTTCTGATGGAGATGAGCTAACAGAGACGAGTCGTTAGTCTTATTTATCAGAAAAAAAGAAAAGAAATCTCCATTTTAAAGGTCAACTCAACCGTGTTTGATGTTTTCTCTAAAGCTGCATTAATTGCAACATATGCGTCTTCAGTCCATAGATATTCATATCTACGTGTGTCTCCAGTCCATAGATATTCATATCTACGTGTGTCTCCAGTCCATAGATATTCATATCTACGTGTGTCTTCAGTCCATAGATATTCATATCTACGTGTGTCTCCAGTCCATAGATATTCATATCTACGTGTGTCTCCAGTCCATAGATATTCATATCTACGTGTGTCTTCAGTCCATAGATATTCATATCTACGTGTGTCTCCAGTCCATAGATATTCATATCAAGATGCGTCTTTCTTTTTGGGATGACCATTTATTGTATTGTTGTTTTTCTTATAGCAATATCGTCAGTAAGAGAATTTCAATACTGCCCAACCCTGTGTTCTACAGAGTGTAATCGTTAGATTTTTACACTTGATTGTATTCGATGTTTCTGAATTAAATGAACCTTGGGAGTCATAGTCCTCTTCTCACCATATGTTTGTTCTTTTTATGTGCCAGGCTTGCATATTCCACTTCTGATCAACTTTGCTAACAGAGTTGCTCATCTTTTGTGCTTCTTTGAGTTTCAGGCCCTCCAAGCCTTGGAAGTGCTCCAACTGCCAGTCACCTGAAATTATGCAGAAAATAAATTAGACTTTTACCTCACCAGGATGCCAAAATAAGTATTCCCCACTGGGCTTTGCCAGGCGAGCTTTCAATGGTGACGAATGGTTAAGACAAAGAAGACGTAACCTATTTAACCTCCATTTATTCTACTCAGAAGAGAATCAAATCTGTTAGCAGTACAGCCACAGCCTTTTACTGCAGATGTAAAGAGTGAGAGGAAGCATAACGACGGAGGTGGCAGACCAGTGAACGTGTGGAAAGAAGAATTGACTATACAAACAAATATTGCATACACAACTAATCTCTCGGTGGATTGACTTGGCATGGCTGCTGGTATAAATGGGATTGATATCCACCAGTGCTCCTGGAATCTATCTCTCTCTGCTTTCCATTTACAAAAGCCCATGCTAGGCAATATTGCCCTAAATGAGGCATTGTGGAGATGGCTTATGAAACTGATAGAATATGCATAGTGTGTTTTATTTGCCTCTCTTTAGTATTGTTGGCTGGCCATATGATTTGTGAGCTGATGTGTTCCCTGCAGGTTGGTGAAAGATGGCTGAGGTGAAGTGTCTCTGGGACTCCCCACTCTGAGGAACTGAAGAAAGATCTTGGATGAGTTGTAGAACAACTTCAAGATTCGAACAGAAGATGTAACAGCTGTCTTTGTCTGAATACTCCTATACTTGAAGGTGAGTTAGATGTTATTCCTTAGATCAGGATGTACAGTAGCATGTTTGTATACCTGGCTAATGTTACCATTTAAGAAACTGTTATAGTGACTTTTGTAGAACAATATAACATTTTTATTTAGCTTTTAAAAGGTAAATTTCAGTTCTTAAGTATTAGCAATGCGAATCTCTACAGACAGATATCTGTATATGACTGCAGAATCTGTGGCATCGGGACAAGGTTTGGTTTCTGGTTTCCGTTTTAGTCAGAATAATATTGATCAATCATGTTTAAGCAAGCTGTGGTTGAGTAGAAGTTAACAGTCCGCGTAGAGGCCGAAATCAACCTTGGTATTGGCTGACGATGATTTAGCTTTCTATATAAAAAGATATCTGCATATGAATGCAGATATACATTCCGGTTGTAGACATCGTCTCGCAACTCCAGCTCCGTTCTCGACGAGTTTCAAGTTGCTAATCGGACTGTAAACAGTCAAAAGAGGAAGTGTTGGACTGATACCCATGGCTGCACCGGAAACCCCAGATATTGTCTTTTTCGCCCATAGGCTAGACTGTCCGTTACTGTAGCAACAGTAGTGTGCTGGTCTTTTGTTCTTTTTTTTAATTCTTGAGTTACTTTAGTTTATTTTTTTGCAAAGTAACAGTACTTTTGCTTAAAAAAAAGACTGGTTTGAGTCAAAATAAGTAAGTTTCTTATGGAAAACAATAATGCTTGTTAAGTAACAAAAGTAAGGTAGAGTAAACCAACGTTGACATGGTTTCAAACGGGACACGACCAGTGGTCACCTGGGTGAAAGTCCTGGGTTTGTTTGACTCGTCTAACCTCCTTTCTTGCCCCCCCCCCTTCCAAGTTCACACTAGAAGACCTTCAAAGTCGTCAGTTTACTGTTCACACTACACAACTAGCTGTCTTATAATTAGGAGTCTTAAAGTCATTGTTGTTTTTCACACCATGTGACTGACCGGTGACAGGGGGTCACATGCTACAAGATCTTTGACCAGGAGGACTCCCCAATGAGTATGTCTGATCTCCAAACTACACAAAAACACAGGAAAAGTGAGATGAGAATGACGTTCTCTGACGTAGTTCCATGTGTGAGACTGGATGTTCTTGTTCAAGCACTCCACTGAACTTTAGTGTCCAAAACAGCCTGTTTCCACACATGGATACTATTTATGGCCTGTTTGTTCCACAGTAGGTGCAACAAAAACTTTGGTCCATGTTGCAAATGCAACACATACAGGTTTGTATGTGTTGCATTTGCACCTTTGTTACAGGTGACCCCTCCGTCAGGTTTCCACTCAACCTGTGTCTTACGCTCTCATTGGCTATTGCTTCCCCCATCGGCTGTACAAGGATACAATATATCTTAAATCCCAGCTGGAAGAGATCTGCATGAAGCTGCAGAAAGCTCAGAATGATCTTGGGCAGCGGATCTCCATTCTCAAGGATAAGCATGACAAATTGGAGCAGACGAAGGGAGAGAAAGAGGCCCTTCAAAATGAAATGGATGCAAAAATGTTGGAGCTTCTGAAGGGCAGCTGTCTACAGTGGCTACATCCAATGTGGAGTTGGAGAGCTTTAAATTGAGAAAACCACCATGGCAGGAGGCGAGAGCTTCCCTTACAGCACAGGAAAAGGAGCAGGAGCGGAAGAAGAACGAGAGCTCCGTGAGGGCCCAGCTGGGAGACCTTCAGAGCCAGATCACCAAAAAGCAGCACAGAAGAAGAAGAAGAGACATGAGCTCTTCTGATGCCCGGCTCCACAAGTCAATACTCAGGAGAAGAACATGCACTCACACTTTTACACTTGCAAAGTGATGTGACTTCACTGTTCTGGTGTAAAACTGCAGCTGGTCCTCACAAATATATAATTACTAATGTACACACACGTTGGGGTTCTTCCCACGTCCACGAGGTGGTTCTGAGGTGGTTCTGAGGTGGTTCTGAGGTGGTTCTGAGGTTCGTGGGGGGCTCTTCCTCGTCTCCCTAGAGCTTGGGCTGAGGTCCATTGAAAGACCTCCAGCTATCCAAATAATCTCCCCTAAAAAATAATTAAGTCAAAATGCTGCATGTTTGTTCAACGGTTATTGTCGAAATTGCATTAGTGTCATGTGAAATATTAAATGCGTCTTATATCAGTGGACAAACTCTGAGTTGTCATTCACATACAGTCTGATAATATGCAGTAATTTGGCTCAGCTGATTTTATATGTACAGTTACATACATTGTTTTTTTGGGGGGGTTACATGTTTAATTAGAAACACCTAAACATTTCATTCCGCAACATTTAGTTTCACCGCAATTTTCTAAATGGCATTTCAAGAAAATGCATTTGAATATTTGAAAACACAATGAAGAGAAAATATGAATTAGAATAAAATATAACAGCTAAAATGATGCCTGCTGGTGGCTTTGGTAATCCATGCATGCTTGAATGACAATAATAAACCAGGATACATGTTCAAATTGTTTTATGCAGCATATACTTGTTTCTTAGTGTCAGTTAAATGGTGGTTGATGCACTTATTCAAGCGGTAAAAAAGAGATTAAAGGGGAGAGAAAGAAAGCCAAAGAGTACAGATGGAGGATGAGGAAGAGATGGAAGCTTAGAAAGAGAAATGAGAGGAAGAGAGAGAGGAGCAGGAACATTGGTGGAACGTTCTCTATCAATAAGGCTGAAGGACATGATGCACTTTATTATATCAAGAATGCACAAAAGTATCCATTGAAGAAATGGAGTCACGTCAGCTTTAAACTTGAATTATTTAGTAAAATAATTAAATAAATAATACATTTATTACTATGAAATTATGAGCTTATCTTTTGTTTTAGGAGAATTCTATATACATCAAAATAATTTGGGCTAAATAACCATTTTTAGAAGCATTTTTCTCATCCATATATCAAGACATTTCTCAATTAATCAGTGTTACACATGATATGAAACCACTGTATCTGCAGATACTCAGTATTAGCTCCATCATTACAACTTATAACTTCCACATGGCACTTCAAATGTAACCAAACTCATCAGCTTTCCACGGCTAAAGATGCTTTACAGGGCATGGGTAGACATGTGGGTGACTCTAGACACAGTGTTCGTCCATCCATCTCTCCCTGCCTCACCTGCCTTAAGGGTGAAGTCCCGCGGGACATCCAGCAGAGAGTCTTAGGTCTCTGGGAGAACGCTCCTCTGTCCTGACAGGCTCGGCCTCCAGCGATGACTGATGCACAGCAGGACAGAGCACCGAGGCACTGAGTGTCCAGGAGCATCGCCACCAGCACCAAGCCCTCCTTCTCCTCTCTTTGTTTGTCCTCACTACCGTTCAGAACGGGCTGAATGCTCGGCCCGTGATTCTCGAGAATCGCTCACACAGACATCTTCTCACTCAAGGCTGCGCTTCCTTGGGTCCTACACCTGCCGGGCCATAGTTGCCTCACTCTACTCACAGTTAGAAACACCAGAGAAAATGCCCTCTGGTTCAGGAAGGAACACCAGGGGCCGACTGTAGCGTTAGGCAAGAGCCTCCAAATAAAAGGGCCCCAAACAGATATGGATTTATGATGAAGATATGAATAAGTCATTTGACACAGAAATATGCAACTCAGCCGTATACTACTTACCATCTTTTAGTTCATAGGAACACACTGTAGTACCCGACAGAGAAACATTACCGGTGAAGTAATTTACCCACAAAATATGAAGATTAAAATATGATGCATTATTCTTTAAAACTATTAGACCTGAAAGCTACACCTTGAATAGAGTGAAGTAAATAATGCCTCTACCACACTGCACTTCAAAAAGAATTGCAATGCCGTGGGTGCGGTATTGAACGTTTTACTACTAATGTAATAGTTTTAATTAAGATTACTTTAATTTATTTTTGAGTATACTTCTTTCCAGTACATTAGGGTGAAACGTTCTCCAAAATCTCTAACTCCACCCCCGATCAAACACACCCAGGTCTGGGTTTCTGCAGTCAGGTGCAGAGGAGTGCATGGAGCTCATTTCATAACCACTGAGGTTATAAATGAGAGCATGGATTTGGATGAAATCTGCTCCTGTTGACTCCAGAGAAGTGAAGAGGAGTTCTGGTTGTAGAGTGACCTGCAGTCAATCAGCCATGACCTGCTGTCTGTCTGTCAGTCTGCAGAGCCATGAAGCCCCGCCCCGCCTGCTGAACAGAGTGCCGTTCACTTGTTTATTCAAAGTTTATTAATATTGAACATGTTATGCTTCTATATTTCACGAAATTTGACAAAAGCACGCCTTCGGGTCCTCAGAAATACACCCACCAGAAGGAATGTCCATCAGAAGAAAAGTGCCACCATTTGTTCACACATGGCGCCGGAGCGCCGAGCCGATGCTGTTTCGCCTCTGATCTTCTGATCTGGGGCTTTTGGCGAGGAGCTCCAAAGAAACTCACGGCGAGTGGAAGCGTCGCTATTTG